>NC_133825.1:31843311-31955811 GCF_047830755.1 Zonotrichia albicollis | reverse complement strand
TGCTTCCCAAACTACTTCTTTTCTTGCACTGACAGGTGGATGAGGAACAAATTCTAGCCATGCTAGTCTTCATAGATGATCTATCACTTTGCTCATTCTCTTACACAACAGTTGTGGCCCCACAAAAATCCAGCCACAGCAAACAGACAGGCTGCTACAAGATGCAACAGGAAGTTCTTCTCTCAGAAAACCTCTGAAAACTGTTTGCTAAATGTAGTGTCAAGATACAGGATGGAACAGGAGACTTCAAAATGCTGTCAGAAATTTTTTGCAAAAAGCCACTGGTGTACGCACAGCTTCTGAGACAACACAACAGAAACATAGATCCAAAATCCCCTCCCACTGTAATAAAATTGGAGCCATTTCATCATGACCGATTTCATTGTGTCATTATCAATTTATCCCATGTAAAGTGAGAGATGACCCTCGGCCCCCAGAGAATTTAGAAAATGCTACAGGAGTGCGAGGAGCAAATCAGGGGGCTCTGAAAATACCACTAGAATCTGTCTGCAGAATTCCCCCGACAATCTCAGACACAGACCATCCTTGCAGTGAGACACAATAGCAGGACAAAGCCAGGCAGCAGGGCTATTAGAGGATCTGTGGAAGTAAGAATGCAGGAAATACCAGGCTGTCCAGCCAGTGGTCTGTCTAAGCCCATAACCTGTCTCCAACAGTGACTGTAATTCAGAAAAAAACCCACACTCTGCAAGAGGTAATTATAAAACAAGGTACAAGTAACAAGATTTTCATGCAACTTCCTCCCAAGCACTGGCAGTTTCCAGCTGGCTCCCCCACAGAGCAAATCCTATCCCAGAGTTGATCTTACCTTTATAATTCAGGATTTCCTCATGGTCTGCCTGAAACAGCTCATCTCTTTTTGCATCTTTCCAAGATCACGGCCTCATCAAATCATTGTGCTACAGAGTTTCATCACTAACAATGCACTGGGCTGAAATAAAAAACAAAAAAGTATTTTTTCTACCAGTGGTGAGCTACTGCTAATTCAATTTCAGTGGCTGCCAATCACTGGTTTCTAGAAAGGGCCATGAAAGGCTACTTGTTTTGTTACCAAGTAGACAGAAGGCATTCTGGTAGTTGTTAAAGAGTTTCTAGGAAATGGCAGGAGAATTAGAAACCCCTATAGCAGTAGAAGGATGACTTCCATTTGTGTGTGTCTGTGGAGGGACAGCCTGGTGACTGCAGTTGGCAGTAGCCCCCCTGGCATGTAGGGAAGGCCTGTTTGCTTCATAGCTGTGAGCACAATTAATGCATGGGATTCGTTCTCACTTGTGAACCTAATGAGCTGGGCTAATGCAGGGGTGTCAGTAAATCCCACCAACTTCTCTGATAGTTACAAAAAAGCCACTTCTTCACCTGAATCAGCGCAGCTTGCACAAGTCATGTTTGCACCAACATCTGGGCACCCTGCCCACTGCAGCTCACATTGTTTCATCATGGGATGTTATGGAAATTCCCAGTGGAAATACTCATGATTATATTGTGGGAGGTGACTCCACAGAAAACAGATCCCCCATTAAAAATTATGATTTTCACCTTCATGAGGAACTTCTTAAGATGCACTGCAGTGAAAGAAGACACTGCAGGACTATTCATAAAATCTGTAATCTGATGTCCGGATTTCTAAAGGCACATGGTGGCAAAGTCTCCCATGAAGCTAATGAAATTTTAATGTTTATGGCATGTACTTGCCACTGCTGGCCAGCAAATTCTAGAGGTAAAACCCACCTAGAATTCCAGAATTTCACTTGATGGCAAAATTTTTAAAAGCTCCAACAATAGTTTGTGACATGCTACAAAATGACAAAAGGATCAGACCTGGTGTAGGGATTATGAAGTGGAGAGTGGATGAAGAAAGCCTGCAGAACTACAAAGGGCCTCTCTTTTTTTTATCTGTGGATACTCTGTATTGTGGGACCTGCTGTGCACATAGGGAAGGACTTGCAGGACTCTTGGAAGATACCATTTATTATTCAGCTGGAAACACAGTTAACACCAGTGGGATTTGGTCTCCCTCATAAATGTGAACAATTTTTACTTAGAGCAGTCAAGTGACCAAGGGCTCCTTCAGCATGTGGGACTACAGAGTACAGTTTTATTAACTTTAGTTTAAATCACTTCCAGTACTGATCCCCCTAAAGATCAAAGCTGCTCCATCATTTATACCTGGCAGGCAGTAAAATCCTTACGTAAATCTGTAAGTCCCCTTGTTAAGTTTAACATTCATCACTTAACACCACTTAGCAGCCAACCAGGGAAGAGTGTGCCTGCCAGGCCCAGCCAGTCCCATCTGCATCTTGTGCAGCAAGGATCCAAGTAGTCAAAAAGGAGGCAAAGGCTTTGTCTGATATCTGCTCCTGCAAAAGACACAGATGGGAGAGGGCCCTTGGAGAGCACATCTCTGCTTCCCAATTCATCTGTGCCCCCACAGTAGCTATGTCTGAATTCCTTAAGTTACCAGGAAATCTCAGAGAGCTACAGAAAACATTTTGTGCCTAATGATGCCTTCTTGGACCACAGTGTCATCAGACACTACCATGTCCTGCTAATGAGCTTCTCTCTGTGCAGTGTGGAGCTGCACAGAACTGAACTCTCCCCATAGGACAGCACGGCATGAACTGGCAGATTAAACTTTCCACTGGACCAGGGACAGTTGTAAGGCACTGGGATGGCATCCAACTTCAGCTAAGTGGAGTAGGGATTGAGAACATGAATTTATAACCAGCAACCATCAATGAGGCGTAGGGAGCCATGTGTACAGAATACACTTGGGGAGGAAGACTGGGGACTAGGGAAGAGCTGATTTCACCTAATGTAGGGCAGACAGGACATGAAAGGCCATATCCATCCACTAGAAAATAGGGTAGGAAAATACAGAGGCAAGACCATCATGGCTTAAAGAAAAAAACCCAAAAGCAGTCAGAAAATAGGTATGTCTGACTAATGCTTGAAAGCAATGCTTCCCCTCCTTGGATTTAGAAAATGCATCCTGTTAAGCCAAGGATGTTCAGAAGGAGATCCAGCAGCCATAGGCAGGGGCTGTAGTAGCAATAAGGTAAATGGTCCATCCCTAAGAGATGGCAAGTCTGGAATGCAAACTGTGAGAGGGAGCAATGAAAGACAGTGATCTTTAGAGAGCGTAGTAGCAAGAATTACACAAGATAACAAGAGAAAACTACAAGATGGAGAGATGGATACCATTCAGAAGAAAACTGCAGCCACCTCACACAACAGTTTCCAGTCCACTTGGACTGGTACAAGTGTAGAGTTTCTGCTGTGCAATGAGACAAGCCATTTTTGGGGGGAAACACTTTTTCTTGAAGTTCCCTCTTCTTTTTATGTCTCACTTTGCCTTCCTTCCTCTCTGCCACTCCCTGCCTCCCTCCAGGCAGAGAGATGTTTCTCTCAGCTGCTTCTGCGCCTGTGACTTTACTGCATGGGGGAAGTCAGTCCGGAAGGTCACCTCTTTCATCAAGTATTCTATTTGCATCCAAAATTGTATGTACATGAAAAATGTGGTCGTGTGTTGCACCTAGCTGCAGACGCAGATGAAATTCTGTGGAAAGCCTGATGCACACTAACCTTTGCAGATGGTGCAGCTATTGCTGAAAAATGGATTGCTTAATAAAGCATATCATCCGACATATTTGCTGCTTGGCTAGCCAAATAGAAGTTGTTTTTTGCACAAATTTCCTTGTCAAATTTGTCAATGTTCATGTCATTTTTGCTTTAGGTCACAGAGCAAGGTGCAAATTCTTGGCATCTTTACTAGTTGCAAGCCAATTTTGGCTATTTCTAACAATGAAGTGAATTTCTCTGAGGATAAGACACTCGCTTTATGGGGAGGAAAGGAAAACTGCAGGAAGTGGATAATTTTTTTTCTGGGATTTTTTTTTTGGTCCTTTCTGTTTTCTTTTTTACTCTTTCCTTCTGAGGGATAATGTTTGCATTCATTTGTGGACCTTGTTAATTCATAGCAGAAAGAGGCCTTTTATTCTGTTAAATAGTTTATTTTGCTTGACTATTTGGTACATGATGCACAGAATTTTTTGGCATTGGTGTAGAGAAAATTTATCCCTTTTTGTAGGAAAACTTGGAAGAGAAAAAAAATCATCCATTCCTTTGGCATTCTTAAATATGGAAGTTAGGGGATTCTCCCCTTCCAACTGTCTCCTTGAAGAGTAATGTTTTTAAGTCTTGCAATATCTTAGACTTAAAGCAAGATATGTGTGTTGCTTGTTCTTCTACCTGCCCTACATCCTTTGGCGCTGCCTACAGACACATCCCCTTCCCTGCTCAGGTTTTCAAGCCTATTCCCTTCTTCCTGGGTTTCAGATGTTTTTGCCACATGGTGCCTTCCCAGACATAGCCACCACAAGCTGCTCTACTCAGGAGCAAAAGTAAAGACTGTCATTTCCATGTTTGCTACGATAACAACCTCAGCAGGGGCAGCTTTTAAAAATGCGCTGTACTGCCACAAGGAAACAGTACCAGCCTCAGGCACTGGGGCACAGTTCACCAGGAGAGCCACAGGGAACATGGGCATGAAAGCAAATATAGAGCATGTATGAAGGGGCTGGAGCCCCATTCAAGGCTTCCTCCACACCGAGTCAGGTTTTAGGGAACAGGGTGCTTCTAGGCCTTGAAGATTCCTCAGAAGACCAGACTCTACTCCTTCAAAGGTGCTGCATATGCAGTGTTGGCAGCATCTATTTTGGGGTACAGAGCTCTACATCCAGTCATCCACCTCAATATACCATAGTTTATCCAGGCCTCTACAATGAGGGCTGCAATTTTGGTGTCAGGAAGGCTATTTAGGTTGCATTTCCATTTTTGTTCCGTCACTCACTGGATATGGTGTTTTCCATTTACTAGTAACAGATGCATTCCTCTCTGGGCTGTGCTGCAGCAATTACCTTTCTCTTTGGAGGATTCATTTATCCCTTTATTCCCACCCTGTACTAAGTCCTTTATCAAGCATACCTTTTTCCGAAGATGCACCATTTGCCAAGTGCATCCTCCAGCGATAAAAAAAGAGGACTTTGCTGCAGGACATAGCCATTTGACATAATCCCATTTGCCCCCCAAGTAAGATCCTCCTCCAAAAAGAACATTCTTCTGCAAGGAACAGTTTGTTTACAAGGTTTGTTTTGTTAGCAGGTGTATTCCCAGTAGTAACTTTTTCACTGCACCATTTTTTTTAAAGGTCTTGTTTGGTAGCCAGATAGCCGAGACTGCCTGTGATAAAGCCAGCACAAGTGATTAATAGCAAAGTCTCTGCCATTTTATTATTAATAGCAGTGTGTTGACTCAATTAAATCCAGCCTGCTTTTTTTGGCAGGCCTTCGCAATTATACATATCATTATGGGCTGCAGCCCAAATGCATCCTGGGAGTAGACCAGAACTCCACATTAACTTTTTCTGGCTCGCTCTTTGCAGGTTGGCCACTGTAACTTGTGGGCTATAACCAATCCAGGCTGCTTCGGGGATGGCAGAATGGAGGAAGAAGGACAAATGGTGGAGGTGACGATCACACCTAGAAAGGGCACGCTCCCCTACAGCCATAAACAGCCTGGCAAGGATGTCCTGTATCCACCCCTCCACGCTGAACCCCATAAACACAATGTAATCTGTCTGGACAGTACCTGTTACCAGCAGGGGTGATTTTCCAGCACACTGAGGGGTGTGTTCAGTAATCCCTTCCAAAACAGACCAGCAAGCAGCTTGGCCTAGCTTGAAGAGGCACTGAACTGAGGTACAAGCCTTTATTTTGAGAAAGGCTCCTGTAGATTGTGTTTCCTGGAATGAGGGACTGATCTCCTAGTAAAGCTGGAATACTCTAAATTCAAAGTACCTCAAAGCATGCAGTAGGCATATTTTAGTGCTGAACATACTTGCTTCTACCTTTTGAAAAATTCCAACTAGACTGTTGGGAGGAAAGCCAGTCATAGAACTAAGGCATAACACCAGGACCAAGTTAAATTCTCACCACTGATAATGGGCTCCATGTATGATTCCAAGCGATCCTATATATACAAAGTCCTGGGGCATTTTCTGTAGCCTTCAAACTCAAGAGATCCATGAGTTATTCAGGTCACTCGTTATTTGGGGGCACCAAACTTGGGGTGCCTACATTGTCAACAGAGAGAGATGCACAGACAAAGGTAGGTTGCTTTACCTTGAGTTTTGAAGAGAGCTGGAGTCGGGGGACCCTGAACAGCTGGTGAAATTAAGCCTTATGGTTTTCTCACAGCCTTTTGAGATAGCCTGTCCATGAATAGATGTTCTGTTAATAGGAGAAATCTGTTAATGAGAGAAAGCTCTTTTTGGGTCTGAATCTCACCAGACTTGTACATAAAGCACTTAGCACAAAGATGGTCTGATCTGAGTTGTAGGCCTTGCCATCACTCAGGTAACAAATCACAGACATGAAGTGCTAGAGGAATAGCCAGGTCTGGCCCCTTGCAAGAGCAGCATATGTTGATCAGAAGCACTGACCCATCACTGTCCTGTGCAGACTGGGTGGGCTTTATCTTCCTGTGACCTGCTAACCAGAACAGGCAACTGCAGGGATACACTCTAGTATGCATACGGTCAGTGATATCTCTCACTATGACTGCTGGGTTTTTCTTCCCAAACTCACTGCTCTTTGCATCTGTAGGTCTGGATTCTTCTCTCCAGTGAAGCCTGGAAATGTCCCACTTTCCTGTAGGTACCAAAGACATCACCCTTCATCCTGTGGTGTTAGAGGAGACCCCAAGAAGCCACATCTGAAGTCCCACAAAAAAAGAGTAGGTCCTGTTTCCCATTACCTGAACACAGGGAGATTTGCAGCTGAAGGCTCTTTTCAGCTTGTGCTACTTCATCTTTCAGAAGCCCATTAAGACAGGAGGGCACACTATGCTTTCCATCCCAGCTTGGCCTGTCTCCATCCCTGTCGTCCATCTGGTTTATTTGCTGGCATCAGACAATCCACAGCTGTGGGGCTCCTGCTAACCAGGGTGGAAGAGTTTAAGTGCTTGGCCTATAATCTCCTCCCAGTGCCTACAATGCAGTTCTGGAAATAATTCTGCTGCTGGACAAGGGAGTGCAGAGGAGTTCTGCTGTCTACATTTCCCTGAGGAGCTCTCAGCAGTACAGAGAGGATTTTGTTTGTACCCAGCTCCAGGCAGTGATGGAGCTGTAGCTGCAGATTGGCACTGCAGCACTGAATATGGGTAACAGACCACACACAACCCACAGATCTATAGGTCTTACAGATCCTCAAGGCAAGTTCCCTCCCCACTCTGTACAGATGCTTAGCTCTAGGCACTGTCCCAAACAAGGAACAATCCAGTTGGCACCCACAACTGAATCTTCCTCCATGACAGGGAGCATGTATTGCTATTTCTGCAGACCCAGATAGTGGTGGCTTCCCACCATCTCCTCCCTTGCATCTTCCATCCCAGAGGGTTGATTTACCAAACCAAGACTAAGCTTTGGAAAACTCTTACCTGCTTTTCTGAGGACCAAAGTGGAGCTTATGACAAGCGCTTCCCTGAGGAACCTCAGAAACATAAGCAAAGCCACTTGTAACAACACTGGGTTTAACTACCCTCAGTGTGCCTGGGAAAGAACCCAGGGAATTCTCTCAGATAGGATGAGATGCACACATAGCAGTGGGGAAGGGGAGACCAAGAAGATTGATGGAGATATTTGAGGGTTTTGTACAAACTTGCTTTCTTCCCAGACAAAAGAGGCTGCAGATCCATGGCTATGCTTGCAGAAGTGTCTGTCCTAGTAGAATGCCTGCTTGGCTTATGCCTGTAAGTGTAAGAAAGATAAACATAACTCTGGACAACGGTGTTCAGGAATCTGCTTTAAAATAATGCACCTTTCATGGACTAGGTGGGACACATCCACAAACTGGCTGGGCAATGTCACTTACTTTAAAAATACATTAAGAATCTAAGACATTTGTTCTCTTCTTGTTTCAACAAGAATGTCATTTTGATTTTTAGATAGCACAAAGGAGGGCAATGAAGATGGTGAAGAGTCTAGAGGTGAAGCCACATGAGGAGCAGCTGAGGTCGCTTGGTCTGTTCAGCCTGGACAAGAGGAGACTGAGGACAGACTCCACTGCAGTTACAGCTTCCTCTGAGGGGAAGAGGAGGGGCAGGCACTGATCTCTGCTCTGGGGTGACAGTGACAGGACCCCAGAGAATGGCCTGAAGCTGAGTCAGGGGAGGTTTAGGTTGGACACTAGGAAAAGGTTCTTCACGCAGAGGGTGGTCAGGTACTGGAACAGGGTCCACAGGGACGTGGTGACAGCACCAGCATGACAGAATGGGACTGGAGCATTATTCAAGAGGACCCAGCCACAGTTCAGTACAACAAAGTTTAATTATCTAGAACAACATCACATATCTTGTTCTAGAGATTGGACTACTGACTTCCGGTGTGATGTCAGCAGTGCCCTCACTTCAGGGCCTTTTTATTTTTAAGGGCAATTCAACAGATTTAGAGAGGCCAAAATTCTGAAGTCCACTGGTAACAAACAAGTGCTTATTACCTCAGTGACTAAGTGTGCTTTCCTCTGAGATTTCCCTTAACCCCAGGATGAGTGACCACCTCAGAGGAGAGGGTGACCTCCTCTCCTGAGAGAGATGATCAGACATTTGTAAGGCTCGTGGCTGTCGCCTCAGGACCAGTTAGGGAGCTGAGCTGTTATCGCTCCCCTGTTATCAGTTACAGCAGGAGATTCCTTGCCTTGTGGCTGAGACTGCTTTGTACCAATGACTCACAGAACATAACTAAACCATGTAAAATGTCATCCTGTGTTTGCCATTAATAAGCTTTCAATTAATAACACAAATTTCCAAGAATACCCCGAGCTTGAAACTCTGCGCTGTGCTGCCTAGCAGAGCCAATCAGGGCGCTCTCAAAGCCAAGACTTAATAAAGTAATTTTGCTTTCCAGGAAAGATCCCTCCTTGCTGCTGCAGCTGGAAAACCGCAGCTCACGCACATATGCAGACCATACTACCCCATACAGGAAAAAACATTCTGTTACTCAGAGGATTGCAGGAAAGCTTTCAAACTGAGGTACAAAGCTTTTCTTTTAAATATTGCAAGACCTGATTCTGCTTACTTGCTGATATAAGTTAACCCCTGAGGTACATGGGGTTGATCAGCTGTACTATAAGGAAGACAACTGGACCTGTGTTTAGGAGGGCCATAGTCAAAATCAGAGGTACTAATGTGATGATGCCAGCTGACACCAGTTTTTCCATCACGTGCAGTTTTTCAACAATCATTGCGTACACATGTGCATTTTGCTGTTGTAAGGACGAGTACACAGGAAACCATGGGAAGGTTTAGGCTGGTATTAAACACATATCAACTCTTCTGAAGGTAGATCTAACAAACATGAGACAGTCTGGCCATGCATAAGTCCTTCACAAAAATAAAGGCAAAGACAAGACATTGCTGCCAACCCAGGCCCTGCACCCTCTGCTACCTGTACACAGCTGACCTAGCTGAAAGAAAATACTTATCTTTCTGATATGCAAAGCCACTCAGAGAGTCACCAAGGGCACTCTCTTTCACAGACACGCAGAGCAAGGCATCTTCCTTATTTCTGCATTATTCGTGCAATTCCTTCCCTGTATCTGCAGTCAGGTACAATCTCTTGCTGTCTGTACACATCTGTGTCCACAACACAGCCTGTTGATCCTACACAGGCAGACAGACAAGCTTGCTCTCTCTCTCTCTCTCACACACACCTCTCCCACTCCCAGCAGGAACTCCAGGTATTGAAAGGTAATCCTCCCAGCTCACAGAGCCTGCTGAATGGAATAATTAATTTTCTGATGAGCATGAATATCACGCAAAGGCAGTCACACGGATATGGTGGAATGCTTCCAGCCAATATCCATGCAATCCGGATATTTGGATTCACCCATCCTCAGCCTCTGCTCTCAGCAGTGCTGACGGCAGCAAAGCTGAGCTTGCTGTGCTGATTGGGAAGGCCTCACAGATCTGGCTGGCTGGCCTGGGTGCTGGAAGACAGCTGCGCTGTTGTGCACAGCCTGCTCTTCCTCACCATCAAAGACAGGGAGACCTTGCCAGCTCCCATTCCTTAACCTACTGCTCCCACAGGAAGCTGGCACCACCTGCCTACCAACACCCAGCCCCTCTCTGGTCTCTGGGGCAGAGGAGAGAATTGCAGGAGCAGCATCAGTCTGCTCAAACCTAACAGTCCTGTCCAGTGGTGAATTAAGGGCAAATCCCTGATGCAAGGACACTAATTCTCCAGGTTACAGATCAAACTTCTCTCACCCCTAATCTCTACTCATCCTTAAGTCAACTTGTTCTCTTCTGTTTTACAGTTCAGGGTTAAAAATGCTTGTGGAGAGCAAGAGTAGCTGCAGACACTAATTCTGGGGAATAGAGGAAAAGGAAGCTAAAGTAAAAACAGAGGATGTGAGGCAGAACAGTATTTTAGACAGTGGTTCAAACTGCACCCAAACCCAGGGGATTCCCAGTTACAGAGCTGTGATACTCCTAGAAACTAAGCTTTAGAGCTATTTGCTTCTGTGCAAATGTTCAGCCAGTGTTGCTTTTAGCATAATTGACCAGTCTAGACAAACAGAAATAATGAGCTTTCCATGCTGGACATGTGAGTCCCATTCCCAGCTCTGTCTTCAGCTTTGCACATGTTCAGGGACATATGTTCCACAGCTGTAAGATTAACACAGAAGTACTTGGCTTGACTGTTTTGCCTGTAAGCTCAGATCAAGCTCATCAAGACCTGTGATCACGAGAGAGATCAAGACAGTGCAAGTTGCCATATAAATCAAAGGATCCCTTGCTGCAGTAGCAAAAGCACAAGCATATATGGCTAGAGACTTGCGGGTGTGGTTTTTGCACATTGCATGTGCATCTATGCTCCTTGCAGGGTGCCACACCACATCAGCAGTCTCTGCACATATCCCATCTCTTAAGTGCTTTTATCTTGGAATTCCCATCAGGGAAGAAAATATCTGGCACAACTCTTTCCAGAAACTTAACTGTATAGTCTTAGATGGGAATTTGCTGAGGATTTTCACAAGAGTTGAAGTCTGAACTAAACTTCAATGTGATAAAATCAACTTTCCATTGTGTAGGTTTGGGTTTTATCAACTTTGTGGCTCTGATCCTTCCCAGTACACTTGGCTCTTTGAATTTTTCCATCCACAGTCATGATGCTTAGAAATAGTGCTGGGAACTGGCAAGACTAACACTTCTTTGTAGGTATGAGAAATCTTCTAATCTAATCCTGATTTTTCTCTGAGATAGGAGAAGAACCTAAGGGAATTATCTTACTGAAAAATTGAGGCTTACAAGTAAAAGCAGAGTCATGAAATTAAAAACTAAAGGTCCTTTAGTTTTTAGTCATGCTAGACTTGCTTTTTCAGCTCTCAAGTTTGTTGCCCATCCACAAGAGCTCAGTATGTCACTATTTATATTTGCTAATTGATCCCACAAAAGAGAGAAAGGATTGTTGTGTAAGTCATTGCCCCAGTCCAGAGTACACTAGGAAATTCTCAATTATATATACAATACAGAAGCAAACAATGACATCCAAATATCTGTCTAGTAAAATATAGATCTAGCTTTTCAAAGGGTGACATACCAAAGTGATGAGGAATTAGTCAAAACCCTGGATTAGATATGGGTTCAAATTCCACTCTCCTCATGCTAACAAAATTTCCCATCCTTGTGTGGATGGGCTTGCTCTTCCTGAGACGCTGGGATTAAAAACAAAACAACAAAACAAACACAAAAAACCCCAAGCAAGAAAACAAATGAACAAACAAACAAACAAACACACACCCACACTTTTCCCCCCCCACACTAAACCCCACAAAACAAAACAAAAAAAGGAGAAAAAACCCTCACCAATTAAACAAACCCCACAAAGGTGGAGTCTTCAAGCATACCAAGAAGGCTTAGGAGTGCAAGTCAGTCAGATGGGTGCTTCCAAGTCCCTCCACTGCTTTGGAAGACTTCCAGCCCTAGGAGTTAAATAAAAGGCCAGGGATATATATGGCTGGTAGGCTAATGAAGCTTAATTTTATCCAGCTTCTATTTGTTCTTTGGTTTCGCTTCAGAGCATTGATTTCACATTCCTGCACCTTTTACATATGCATACATATTTCATAAATAGGCAAATGTATATACACAGACCTGAGCATGGGAGTATGTTTATACATGTAAAGCAACTGGGTATTTACAAGCTGTTTCTAAGGTTATAATATCCATTGCTATTATGAACTGCTTCATTAACCTGTCAATCAGATAGCTTTCTCCCTTTCAGCCCTCTCCCGTGTTACTCTGTGTGTTGGAAGTGAAGCATGTGTGTTTCTGTCAAGTGTATTATTTCAGACAGTACAGACACACAGACACACATGGACGCACGCCCAGAAATTAATATGGTTTCATTGCTGCCTCCCCAGAAGCCTGGCTCTGGCTGACCCTCTGGACTCTGCTAGCCATGGAGATGCCTCATGCAGTCATTTATCACCCAGGCCCTGGCCAGTGGCACTGGGCTCCTGGCGTTGTATCCCCAGGCAGCCTGGTTGCCGTGCAGGAGGAGGGGCATGTCTGCAGCGTGGCTGCAGTTTGGAAGCACTGCTGATGGACTAGTCCCCAATAAACCCCCCAAAAGTGCTGATGTGCTGAAAGCAGCTGACACTGATGGATCTGCTCTCATCTTGCCTTTCAGTCGGCTGCAAGAGAGAAGAGAGAGAGGAAGAGAAACAAAGGCAGAGATTAACTCTTTTGTCACAGAGCTCTGCAGTTTTACAAGGCAAGATAAAGCTGCTGTCCAGGTTGGGTGCAGATGGGACCAGCTCAGCACAGTCTGTCTGATTCTCTATGGACTCCAATAGGGGAAAAAACAGCCTGAACTGCATAATGATTTACTGGCAGGGCCCGTGCTGCCTAACTGAGCCTTATAACTTTCCTTGCAGTTGCAACCACAGCCAGGGAGACCAGCAGGGATGCCTGGACATGGTCCTGGGCAACTGGCTCGGGGTGGCCCTGCCTGAGCAGGAGGCCTGGACAAGATGACCTCCAGAGGTCCCTTCCTACCTCAACCATTCTGTAATTCTGCGATTGTCCCAGACCTGCACACCAGCCATTAAACCAACACTGCTTTAAGCACCAGCACTGCTTTTAGCACCACACAGCAGCACCAAGTCCCCCCAGTGCTGACTCCTGAGATGTGACACAAGCTGCTCAGCCAGCAAGGCCCACTCCTGTGGGTGCAAGCTCAATAAACACAAATGTCCAGGGGGATCAGTACACTCCTGTGTATGAAATCATGGGGCGAATTAGTCTGTGATGCCAGGCATCAGAAACCCCAGATCAAGTCTCAAACTGCTGCTTGTGATACTCCTCACTAGAGCCAGTTAGAATGTTTTAATATAATTTCATTTAATCAAACCAGGTTTTCCCAAAATTGAGTTGTCTGGGGAATTGGACCAATTTGGCTTAAGTTTTTCTCAAGAATACCTTGGTTCCAAGGGGCTCAGATATGAACCTCCAATCTGCATTGTTATGTCATTCAACTGCACAAGAAGAATTTGGAAGGTTTCCTTCTCCTCTCACTTTGCTAGAAATTTCAGCAGCTGCTGAGGAGCAGGACTTTAAGCTTCCAGATCTCCTTTCTGAAGGACTAGCAATGTATCCCCAAGGATGTGACCCCATCCAGTCACATACAGAGTTCAATGCAAATACAGTCAGAGATTTACCCAATTCCTTCAATGCCTTTGCACAGTCATGTTTAGCACTGACAATGTCACAGGTACAACAGGACCCCAAATTCTCACACGCCCAGCTGGAGGGACAAATGTCCTCAGAAAGGCAGGCTATGCTACATTTAGCCTAAGCACACAAGGAGACACAGTTAACAATACTACTAGCAAGAGGGTAACAACAATAATACTGATGCTAATCCTTATTAATAAAAATGTTAACAACATTCCTGTTCCTGTGCAAAATGTCATTTTATTTGTAATCTCAATTGTCATTGATTTGAAGAGAGGAGGTAGGATCTTTTTCTAGATAATTCTAAAAACATATTCCTAAACCCATATTGAAAACTTGATCATTTTCCAGTTTCAAGAGAAAAATCCAAATACCATATTTGAAAAACAAAGTTCATATTTTTAAACAAGAAAAAGAAAGACACCTTGTCATGAGAGAACCATTTTACAACTGGGAACAGTGCTCTAACTCTGCACAGCACCCATTCTCTCCTGGATTTTTTCAAGCCTGGTTTATCATGCATTTGTGTGGCACAATTCACAAGTGTTCCCAGGTAAACCAGCCACCAGGTGAAGTACAAATTACCATCAATAAAGGCAGGAGGCAGCCCCTGCTGAATGTTAGGGTTGTTCCAGGGTTTTTGTCAAGACTGGGGTCTTCTAGTGCTGAGCCCTATGCAGCTTTACAAACACATAGAGAGAGGCTGTCAGAGCTGCAATCCACCAATATAAAGCATATCAGTAAAGACAAGTACATTACGCTTGGACATGGACACACTCCGGAACACAGGCACATCACCCCAGCACAAACTCCTGCTCTCACACACACTCTGCTGAACATGCAATCCTTCCTGAAATACAAACAAGATCTCCAAGTCAACAAATGGAAAATGTGGGGCTGGATGGAAGAATCTTGAGATTCACCTTTTTTTTTTTTACTTACTTTTTTTACTTTTTTTTTTTACTTTTTTTTACTTTTCCTAGAGAAAAAAGGGCCTTTTAAAATAAATTAATAGTAAATGCAATGTTTCCTGAGGAAATTCTGATGTGTTTTTTGCCACATCATTTCAGTTTTTGTCTATTGCCCCCCATGTCCTTTTAATGAAAAACAGTAAAAGCTAAGTCAGACTCCAAGACTCTAAACGTGGCTTGCAGAATACTTTTCCTGTCCAGAGGATGATTTAAAATGCAACCTGAAGTACAGATCTGCTCTAAAGTCTTAAAACAACTTTGAAATGTAAAAGTTTTCCACCACACACAAATAACAATAATAATGTCACCATGCCAAATGCAGACAGTCTTGGAAACAAACCCACCAAGGTATTATCGATCATCTCTTCACATGTCCTTAATAAAATCTTTGTCTAAAATCTATCCACAATATGCCATCTGCCACACACTGAGATGAAATATGATGTGTGCTCTTGGCATCTAACACTCTGATGAACCATTTGTGAAATCTCTGCAGAATTTCACATTCTCAGTAGCACACTTTTCTAGAGAACTGAATTTCAACTTTAATTTTATCTGTGCCCCTAAAAAATATATCTGTCTCTGAAGGGCCTAAAAAACAATATATAGATTGTTATACAGCTGGTTTGAGCTTGCCTCTCTCAGTAACTTTTGCAGACTCACTTAGGAACAGCTCAAATTCCCCAGCGAGCTCTGTGAACCCTGTAACCAAGATTTGGTGCTTTAGGGAAGAGCTCCATGGACTGCCTAAATTGAGGTCATGGAGGCCTCCAGTGCCAGGGTTAGCCAGCTCCTTGCTGTAAACACCTCTGAGCAAAACCTGTCTTCATCTCAGAGTGCTGACAAGTGCTGAGAGGTGCTTAAGCAGGACACTTGAGCAAGTGCCTGCTTTCAAGCACCTCAGGACTGCTGGTGGGATTCCTCACATGCTGCAGGCCAAGCACATGCACAGGCTGTGGAGAAGGGAAGCCCTTGGCAGCCACCTCAAAGCTGCTTCTGCCAGTGTGTGCTGCCCAGGCACCACAGCTCTGGGTCCAGGGAGTGCATCCAGGCAGGAGAGGACTCAGCTTCCCAGCCCATGCACCCATCTCAGTGCCCTCCACTCCCAGTGAGTCCACAAAGGCCCATTTATTCTAAGATATGAAATTTGAGTTGTTTCTTTATTGTTCTTTAATGAAACCCTGTTTATTCTAGGCTTTTAATTCTTTCCATCTATTATGTTTAGACAACTCATTAACAATCATTTGTTATCATTAGACTTCAATTTTAAGCTCCTTTTCCCAGAGGAGGCAAGGCAGTACTTTTAAACATATTTGCATCATAAACAATTTCTGGGCCCTGTGTGCCATCTATTACCCCAGCCTTTCCTCCCTTCTTACTTGTGCTGGAAGGTGCTGAAAGAGCCTTAGCAAGATTTTGGCTGAGTCCAGGGTAATTCGTGTTTCCCCCAGTCCTGGAGCCATGGAGGGTTCTGCATTAGGACAGCAACCCCATGCATTAATAGCAAACTCTTGAAATCCTAGGTCATGTAATGGTGAGCTGCTCCTTCCACTGGGATTAATGACTAAATGCTGCAGCTGAATTCATTAGGGCCTGCTAAAGATAGCATGCTAGCCTGGGATAATGTGTGGGCCTCATTCTGCTCATTTATGGTTGTTCAGCTCCACTGGATTTGGTGAAGTCATTCCTGATTTGCAGCAGGGTCCCTTGTGTGCATGCTAGATAAGCACTACGTCACACTTTGCATTCATTGACAGCTCCCAGTAGGCAAAAATCTGATCCCTGTTATGTTGGTTAAATCCAGATCAACATTCACTGAGGCTGAAAAGCATCCTTTGGATATGAGGTAGCATCAGCATGCATGGAGTGTGGCCTGCATGATGCAATTTGCTGTGGTAGAGGTCCCTTAAGTTGCATAGAAAGCAGGAAAATAGTCACTGTTCTCATGGTTTTCCTAAGTTTTGCTTGGCACTATATTCATCACATACTGGTGTCATATCTTGACATGGGAGCAATTTGGGAAGTGATGCAAAGCCACAAAGTGATCAAAAACCATTACAACTGGTCAGCACCAACCTTGATCAGTAAAATGTAGAAGAAAAGAGAAATCGCTAAGCTGGCATCTTTTAATGTATGTTTTGATCTCCAAAATCTCATTCCAAATTATGCTCAAAAATGCTGGACATGGCAGCCATGTCTCCTGTTTCCCACATCCCTGTGAGCAAGCCAATGACACATCTGTTCAGAAGAGGTTTAGCTCTTATTAGTAGCATTGCTAGATCATCTCTGTCAGTGCCAAGCCTTGTGCTGGTGCTAATGCATTGTCATTGTCTTGATACCGTGGTTTTTAAAGTTCATCTGGTGGTGCTACCCCAGGCCCAGTAACATGACAAGAACGCACATTTTGGAGCTGCCGTGTTTCCCTACAGCCCCTGCACCCTTGAATGGCAGTCAAAGGAACAAATCCACTGTTGAAAGGCCTCAGTTCTGCATGGCTCAAAGCTTGTGCTCAGCTTTAGAGACTTGGAGGCATTCATTCACTTTTCAAAAAGCCCTTTCACACCACCAAGTGCAAAGGAGGTATTACATGCAGCCCAATTTTGCTGGCTAGAGCACACACACATGAGAATAGCAGGCTGGAGCACCACACCTATTGCAGCTTTCCATATGGATGCTTGCAGTTTATAAGAAGATGAAAAAACTTCATACATATTATTGTGGACTGTTCATGATGTTTTTATACCTCCAACGAGCTCTACTGCCTCTACAGTGCTAGGGATCATGATGATCCTTGCTGCAAGGCTCCACCCAGCATGTTAAGTAAATTCCTGTAATTTTCTATCCTTCCTTTGTTATTCTGATCCAATTAAAGTCACTGCAGCTAAGTGAAAAGTCATGATTGGCTAATTGGATTTGGGAAAGCAGAACACCCATCAGGGGCCAGGTTTAATTTAGGTTTCCTCAAAATTTTTAAGGGCACTGGTAGGCTAGAAGAGGCAGCTACTCAGTTGGCTGTGGCTCAGAGAAAAGGGATTAGCTGGTTGCTGAGTGAGCTCCCTGCTGCCTCGTGTCCATGGAGCTCCCCAATTCCAATGCCTGTGTCAGAGTCTTTTTTTTTAACCAATGCAATGGTCCTTTATATATCTCTCCCATGCCCCTCTGAGTCTCTTGTCCCCAGTCTCATCCTGCATCAATCACATCTCTCATGATTACTCCACACATCAGTGCAGTCCCCCCCAGAAATGCACTTCCCATGGTCCTGAGGGGCTGTGCAAGACATGTTCGTGACTGGACCTGCATTCCTGGATGTGGTGTGGGACATAAACTTCTCTGAAGTGGAAGTTTTACCAGTAAGACTGAAGGGGTTCAACACATGGAGAGCTCTAAATACTTCTCCAAACACCAACTGGCCAACTCCTTCCAGCTGCCCTGGATGCAGACCCCCTGGGATTCCAGTCACACAGTGAGATTAATACAATAAAAGATCCATTTTCATGAGCAATTATAACTGACCAGAAGCCTATCTGTAATATTTCCAACATAAGTCATTAAAAACTGGTGTGCCATATCTGCTAAAACCAGAAGTTTCTTTGAAATTCATTAAAATAATTAATCATAACATAGATTCTGAATACCTTCTGACTTTTAAGCTTTTAATAAATTCCTAGGCTATTTATTCTGATTTAATGATCACCTTGGACACAGAAACATTGAAAAGATAACAAACTGAGTGGACAACTGATATTGTCATATGCTTACCTGACTCTAAGAGCTTCAGAAACTTCATAAAACATGTAATAAAAACAAGAGTTACTAACACTACTACCCAAATGCACAGTAAGCCACTTGCATACGATCAATAACAGTCAAAAAATGTATCCTAACAAACACCATACAAAAATAAACAAAATTCAAGGTGGACTCTCAATTCTTGGGTTTGGGATCCTTTCAAAATGCTTTATATTTTTGGCTTGGGCATTTTACATTTATTTCTCTTTTTATCTCTTTTTTTTTTTTTTTTTAATAAAATCATGCCCGACAATTTAGAAAATCTCATGTATTTCCAATCTTGCACCCAAAACACAAGACTAGCAAGATCACTGGGCATGTTAAGAAGCCTGTCTATTCATATTTGTAAACATTTGTGGCATCAAATACTTGGAAGAATCACTTGAGCCATCACCCAACATACTTCTGCTCCTATTAAAGTAGAAGAACTAAAGAGGATCAGCCAAAGAAGCAAATTCTTTCTCTCCTGCTCTCCTGCCCGTTACTTGTTGACTTTCTTGTTGGTTTGGGGATTTTTTTCTTGGGTTTTTTTGTTTGTTTGTTTGTTTGTTTTTAAGGAATCATTATTTTTATTTTGGTTGTCAGCTGCAGTGGAAATATCCCTGTTCCACTATTTCTAACCCCCCTGAGGAGTTTTCAGGCCCTATTTTAACTGAGACCTTTTTTTCCCCCCCAATAATGCTGCTACTGAAAAAAAAAAGTTGTATCATCACTGTTTTTACACAAATGCCTAATATTTATTTCTTTCCCGATGGTCTTGTCAATACTGGACCATGAGCAAGAAGTTGCCAGGGCCTGAGTTCCCAGTGCCTCCAGATCTTGGCATTGACTACCTTCCAGAATCTGATCTGGCCCCTGAGGCTTTGCAGTTGGCCCATGAAAAGAAAAAGGGCCCCTCCTTAAAATCACAGGCCGTGCAAGTTTGTGTCTTCCATGAAAATTAACATGCTGGACAGCAGATGGGACAAACACATGCTAGAGGCCAGATCCTTATGCTGGTTACACCAAGATCATCTGCAAACTTGAGGGAACAAGGACAAACAACAGAACTAAAACAATTTACATGAGAAGTAGGTCTGCCTTTCTGCTGGCTAACAGTAACAGTTTGGATTTTTGGGCAGAGGCAGGGATAAAGAGAGAAATAACTACATTTATACAAAATTTTAGCCCACCCCAAAGCTGTCTTAACAGGACCCATGCTGTGACACTTGATATCCGATTCAAATGCTTTAAGAAACCCAAAGAACAACACACCACCACATTACTCTGCCAAGCAACAGGCTTCACAACTGCCTTTGGAGAGCCAAACAGCCCCCAGGGATACAGACATGACTTAATTTTCCCCTCTCTTCTCCCAGTCCCTCACTTACACCTTCTCAAAATACCTGTGGTGAAATAATAACAGTGCAGTCTCATGGAAGGTTCTGGCATCATCCTGCAAAAGAGCAAAGCCCATGGTGTTCAGACAGTGCACAGAAGAATGATGTGTGACACTTTGGAAAGCGCTGCCTCCTTGGAAAGTCATGACCTCTTTGAATGGAAGACCCAGATCCTGAACCAATTTTCTTTCCCTGACCCAACTGTCCCCTTGATTCTTGACCTCTTTGATTTGAGGATTCATTCTTTCTTACCATTCCTCTTTCCTAGCCTCTGTCTGGTCACTCTCTGGGTGAGAATGACCATGCAACATTGTGGTTCTACATGACTCTTCCTTTTCTGATAAAGTTTTCACATATTCTTCTTTTTAGGATACAAGGCTCCTTCCAGTAGAGTTACACACAAGCAGTATTTATTCCACTGTGCTTTTCAAAGGGAATTGGCACTTAACTTCCTGAGGATGCTGTGATAATTCCAGCTGTACCCTAGGAGCAGCAGGGATTGTGAGTCTGTATAGTCAGACCTAAGAGATACTAGTGGATTTCTGACAACAGTAAATTCAGAACAAGCACCTCTGCTTTTGGATCCTTCAGCAAGTATAGCACAAAGATTTCTGTGCTCCCAGGTCAAATGTGTCTCCTTCATGGAAAGGCTCTCTGGACACATCTGGCATGTTATCAGATTAATTTCCACTGGGCTTGATCCAATGTTCATCAAAGTCAATAGTGACATTTCCTGGGTCATGCCAGAGGTCCAGTAATACTTCATACCTTCCCACATGTAATCATTTAATTACTTCCCACTAATTACTTCTGCAGGGAGCTTTAAGATTTTCAGTTCTGCAACACCTTTTCCTGATGGTCTCTGGATCAAGCCTTTGCCCAGGAGAAGGCAACTGGCCTGACTTATGTTAGAGGAAGGACTCTGCAGGTCCCCCTTTGACCCACAAGAGACTCAACAGCAAACAAGGGGAAAATACATTTATCATTACTTCTCTTGATCAGGATCTATTTCCTGCAGGACTCTGAATCAGGAAAATCCAGTCACATCTCTGTGTATACACATGCATGTCTGTACATATGTGCAAAGACAACTGACCCCAAAGGTCAAACAGGACTGCCACTCCAAAATACAATAAAGCTCTCAGCTCAACTTCAAGGAAGAGGAAAAGGCAAATGATCAGAGAGAGCAAGAAAGCAAGAAAGACAGAGATAAAGAGAAAAAACCAAGGGGAAGATGATTTTCTATCAACAAAACAGCAGGGACAAATTCTAGTTCATCACATTGGAAACATCTCCTTCGTGTGCAAACACTGCCTGGAGCCAACACTAATCTCCCAGATTAAAGCCTTTTAATAGCAATTAGTCCTCTCTGCACTAACCCACTGGACACTCCAGTGCATATTTGGGAAAGGGGGGAGCTGAAGGGAGTGTCAGCAACAGTTTAACTCATAAGTGCCCTAATGTGTCTAAATCCTTATCCTGCATACACATTTGTGCACAGGCCAGGAAACTGTGTCAGTGAAACCTGTTTGGATTGCAGCAGAGAATGGGACCATGACAGCTAGATGTGGGTGTTACATGTGCAAATACTTGGGTGAGTTGGATCAAGCCCAGATCCAGGAGGTGGAATTCCAGAATGGTATTATGGCAAGCCAGAAGCATTAGCCAGCTACAGTCAGAAGCACTGACTTACCACCAGCTCCAAGAGCTATCCCAGCTGGCAACAAGAGACATCCACAGGCGACAAGATGTCCTTAGAGCTACCTTCATGCTACCAGCCTGCTGAACAGCCTTGGTACTGCTCCTCCCCAAGACACCTTCCGGCATCCCTGGAGAAAAGGAAGAGAAGAGACTTTTAAAAATTGTTTTTGTTTGCTTCATCTCCATATCCCATCAAAGGTGTGTGATCTTTCTGTGAGTGGTTACAGGAAACACGAGCTGCTGCCCCATCTGGGCTGGCAGAGGGAGCAGTTCCCACCTCCTGCACAGATTGCTGCACCAAGAAAGGCAGATCCTACAGAAAAGAACATCAGATTGCATACGCGTCCCTATTAACAAAGTGAGCAGCTTGGCTGAAATGGCTGAGAGGGGGAAGAGGAAAGTAGAGGACACTGGTGCGAAACAATAGTCTCTGCACAGAGACTCTGAACTTCCCAAATGGCAAGCCAAGCAGAATTTCTTGGAAGGAGCCACATCAGCTGCCCTTCGAGCTATTAGACCACACAAACAGGACTTAGGAAAACCTTCCATAAGGTGACTGTAGAGAGAGGAGGAAAAACTATTTTGAGTGGCTATTATCCCTTCCCCTTCTCTTCCCAGCAGTTGGAACTGCCAAAACCCTGCACAACCCTGTGGTGCCCCCCGCCCTGTAACACACACACACACCCCATCCATAGGGGTAGTGCAATTACTATTCAGGCTGGGGGCTGAAGATAGTCTCCTGGCCCTTCTTCTAATGTAAGGTTATTGTAATTGATATGAAGGTAATTGATAATGTGTTACGGTGAATAATGTCTTCAATTTTCTGCTAAATCCCATTTTTGTAGCCATCTGGGCTCCTCCAACTGCCCCCCTGGGATGCAGAGTAATAGATAGTAATTATTCTCAAGTCATTTACTTTTTCAAAGTGTTTAGTGCTTATCTGTTTTACAATTAAAATGGAAACGACCCTGATTCACTTCCTTTCTTTTTTATTTAAATAGCATTCACACACACACACACACACACACACACACACACTCTCTCTCTCTCTCTCTCCTACACGCCCTGGAGCCTGGAGGGTGTGTGCATATTATTGTGTGAGTGCATGTGTGCTTGCATATAATTGTCATGCAGAAAGACACACAGAGGTATGTACTTCATCATGCACCTTCACTCTGAGGCACTGTGAAAGCACAATCACAACACTAAGAAATACAAACTGTATTATTTTCCACTGGCCCCCTTGTCCCCATGGTGACGCAGAGTGAATGCCTCAAAACACCCCACAGAAACACCCCCAGGGAGTGATGCATCCAACACACAACAATGCACACCTCAACACACCCAGAAACTACACACAACACTACACGCTTACCTGACCTTATCTGGGAACAAGACATTTCCACAGGACCAGCCAGTGAACAAGAAATCAACTGTAAGTACATCAAAGTGATAGCATTTTACCCAAATACTGGGAATCTGTATGAAGTTTTAACAACACCGACACAGTTACACCTAGAAGAATACAGCTAATTGTATAAATGCAGTAGATTCCAGAATATACATGTAAGTAAGATAATGCAAGTTATTAAGGGCACCACTAATGAAAACTCTGCTTTACACAGCAGCTAAACCTATTTCAGTATATTTCAAACCTCCCCAGTGAGTTCTGCCCCTTTGAGTTCTGCCTCAGCTCGTGGTGCACCAGGTGAGACATAAACGAGCAAATCCACAATGTTCACAAGGATCCACTGTGCTAGACTGAAGGATTTTGGCAACAGTTGTAGCCTAAGCCTTGGTAACTGATGCACAGGAATGTCTGCAGCTACAAACTACCTCAGTGAGAGCCTGACAAGGAGGGCTAATAGGAAAATGGTCCAGGAGCTTTCCTGAGGCCAATCTTTGGGTGAGAAAATCTGACTCATCTGAAGCATGCAGAAATAAACCCAGGGGAAACGCTGCTGTTTGTGTGATGGTTTGAGAAGGAACCTGAACCAGTGACTGTGTCAGACCCAGGCAAGTGTGTGGCCCAAAGGGCTTCAGAATGAGATTCTTCAACTAATCTCTGCCAGCCTCTCCCATTGCCATCTCTGTCCCCAGCCTACAGGCCGCTCCCACTGCAGCAAAAATTACCTCACTGCCATCTGAAAGTTTCTGCCTTTCCCCAGAGTCCTAAAAGGACATGTTCAGGCAGGTACAGACTGCTGCTGAAGCAGAAGCTGAGGGAAATGAAGATAGTGAGGATCTTAGGACAGCCCTCCACAGAATTTTACAGGCTCCAGGCTGCAAGCACCCACCCAGAACTCAAATATCAGGCCTTTTGGTCAGGATTGACCATGTCCAGCCATGATTCAGAACAAATGAGTGGCTGGCCTTTGAAAGAGCCTAGATTTCTGTATCTCAATACAGATTCAAAATTTAGGCAACTATTTGGGGAAAACCTTTATGGTACTGAATTTGGATTATAAACCAGATCTTCCCAGACCAATCACAACCACACAACCTTGGAAGGCAAATCCTCCTTGGACACAGGACAGGAGGAACCAGGTACTCATCCCATTCTTTTGCTTCCCAGAACAATTGCTAACAGAGGCCGATACTTTCCCACAGCAAAACAGAGGGCAGACACTGCCCCCCAGGATTGTATCTTACATATTATTCCCTCTCCAAAAGCCAGGATACCAATCCATTGCCAATTTCAGCAGATGGATGAGTCAACCATGTGTAATTAATTTCATTCTCTCTATATATATTTTTTTCTGCATCTGAACAATCAGATGACAGCTTTCACAACCAGCCCTGCAACCCATCTCACCACCATCCCAGCAGCAATACAGCCAAGGCTTTCCTCCATTCTCCCAGTAAGTGGCTGGAGCACTGGGGTCCTTAGCAGTTAAGGTGAGGGTGGCCCAGGGCTTTGAGCAGAAAGATTCTGTTGTTCTTTTGTTCAAGTTTATAACTGTTTGGGGCTGTGTAGGGTTTTTTTCCCCTCTTCCGTCTCTTTCTGTTTCCTTTTTAATTCTTTTTAATGACTTTCCCGATGCAATCGGCAGAGGACCACGCAGAGACTGCTTCCCCCTGCTGAGAGGGAAACAAGAGTGAGGGAAAAGGGCACCAAGGGAACTGTTCACATCCTCTATTCATCTCTGCCAGCCTCTTTTCCCTGGTGACTAGCCCCACACAGCCCAGCTGTGTGGAGTTAGCATGGAACAAAGCAGAACCCGAATCAGGCAAATCTCATCCAGCACCACAGGATCTGGCTGTGCCAGCCATATGAAAGAAATCCAGGGTATCCGACTCATAAGTGTGGCCCATATGGTCCTACCACAAGGGCAGCAGTGTGGGTTGAGGAGAAGAAAAATGCATTGTGGTTTCCATGAGTCCAGCACAAGTTCCCCAGACAGGAGAGTGGCTGGAGCCCACTGCTCAGCTATCAGAGAACACACATGAGAGCTGCAGCTTGGGAAACCTACTGCTGGGGAGCCAATGAGCATAAAAGAAGCAAGTTTAGACTCCTACAGTACTCACAAACTCTCTAGTCCAGGCACTCCCAAGCAAAGCCATCCTTTGTTCCAGCAGCTCCCCCAGCTTCAGCCTGGGAACGAGCTCGCTAGAAGCCAGATGGCATTTCCTCCATCTGCTCCCTGGCACTTGGCTGCAGGAACATCAGGGAGCAGGGAGACTCGCTGGGCAGGCTGGACTGCAAGGTGGAAGCACTTTGCAAGGAAGCAAAGTTTGCTCCAGCTGGTTGCTTTTGGTGAGGACCTACCCCTTCTCCCACAGGCTCCATCTCAGCCTGCAGGGAGTGCCTCACCTTGGCCAAGAGCCCTGGGCTGCCCCGTGCCTGGGACAGCTCTGGAAAAGCAGCTGCTGCCATAGCAGGCTCTCCGGATTGCCAGGCTGCTGCTAACGAGCCGTGCCCATTCCAGGGTTGCAGGGACAGGGGGAGAGCTCTGGGCTGCCAGGGCCTGGGCTGGAACAGCAGGATCTGGTGGCTGCTGAAAGCATTATGTGTTTACTGTACTACCTCTCTGCAAGGGACATCTGTCCCAAAGCACGCCTCCTCTAGGAGGTGCAGGTTGAATCCTTAGATTTTCCAGCACCAAAGGGGAGCTATGATCTCTGTTGCACAGTATAACTGTTGTTTGATAATCAATTACCTTCCAATCAGGAAATTTCAAAGCATTTTGTATCCAATAGCTTGCAGCATTGCTTTCTCTTGGGGGAATGCATAGCATATGCTATATGTTTTCATTGATTCTGGAGGTTTTCTATGGGGAAAAAGGAAAAACCTCAAAGTACAAATTCCTTTGAAGTTCCTACTGCCCTGCCAGCATTCAGGCAGATGAAATGGATGGAGAGAAATGTATGAATGTAGGCTAGGAAAAGAAATGCAATGACCCAGGTATATCCCTGTTGAGACAGACACATCCAGCCCATCCCTGTCTGAGGTATCTTCTGCAGCACTCCAGCCAAGATCCCAGCAGCTGCATGGTGATCTCTGCTGGTGTTTCTATGCTCCATGAGCTAGCAAAGACTTTTACTACATCATCTCCCTCCATTCCAGTGATACTTGCTTCTTTCTGTTTGTTAGCAGGTGGGCACAGAAAATGGCTCTTTACCTGCTTCTTAGTATTATTTGTTTGTACACAGAGCATTTGTGCACCCATAGGGATCTCTACTTTCATATAAACCAGTTCCTTAACCTTTCCTCACAGGCCACAGTTTCCAGGTCCATGGCAGCCTTCAGCACTACACAAGACTCCACTGCAGTAGGCCAGGGAGCTGCTGGGACCTCTCGTGTCTCAGCAGTGACCTGGCATTGATAAAAAGCAGATCCGAACATTTTTTTACTGCAAGGGTGTGACATTACTGACTCCCATACAGTTTGAGATCTGCCCTCCCCTTAGGCATTGCACTAGTTCCTCCATTCCTCATTACACTGAGCCTTTGCATCTACTGATTATTACTCATCTAAATTTAGTTTATTTCTCCAGAATACCAACTTAAATGTTTTGAGTAACAACCTTGATCTCCAAAGGACTTGCAACCTTCTTCCAGTTTGCTACCTCTCAGGTTGTTTTTCATTTTATTGTCAAAATCTCTAAAATATTGATCAGAAGCGGTTTAAGGCCAACTCCCTGCAAAAACTCCTCCCTTTCCAAGCAATAACTGTATCATGGTTTAGAGCCATGTTGTGTCCAGACAGCAGTAACCAGCACAAGTGGGAACATCTCCTGACACAACTACACCCCAAATGCAAAGGAGGCATTATAAGGGGAGCAGGCAGTGGAAATAAAGCTCTGGAAAATCAGAATATAAGTTCAGTCAAGAATGACTGATAGCTGAAAACTGATCTTAAGCTCAAGCTGGGGTAAAATTCTAGGGAAATCCCAGGGCTACACTTCCAGATGAAACACTTGTTGATAGCCATTCTCTTTCTGACCTAATGGACTGGAAGAGAGGAACAGAGAATCTGAAACCCTCAGCAGATGCTGCCAGGTCTTGCTTTTCTCTTGCACTACACAGTATGTGTGGATGCCAAGCAGCAGCAGGGGAGAATCAGGGTGGTTAGATGATGTGCTTTCCTTCTGCTCTGCCATCCTACAGCAACCCATCCTGGTGAAAGAAACCAAAAAGGAAAAATCGGAGATTGACAAAAGAAGACAAAATAGAAATGGGATATAGCAAAAGCTATATTTCTTGAAATAGTCTTGAATAGAAGTGTTCTTAACACTTGAAAAGGACATTGGCTTTATCAGAAGATCTCTTCACAATATCTTAATTAATAAATCACATTTTATATTTTTAAATGTATTGGAAATTTCAGAGGAATCCTCCATAAAAGCAATTCAGGAACTGCAAGAAAGTACCTTGAAAAAAAGAAATCAAGTGCAGAAGCCTCTCTGCAAAGATAGCTACACAACCAGGTTGAAATAGCAGCACCACAACAAAACGGAGAAGAATATTTACAGCAAGTGACTATTTTCTACTCACTGCAATATAGTTATCAGTCAGTCCTTTTCTTGACTTGTGATGCAATCTCCTGGTCTCCTGCAGGAGTTTTGGGGTTGCAGTTTGACAGACTGTTCTAGGTGCAAAACCAAAACAATTACCTCCAGGTGGACGCTGCACAGGCTCAGAGTTGCACAACCCCATGGGCCTGTCCAAAGGGAGCAGAGACAATGGCAGTGCAAATGTCCTGTGAACAAAGAAGCAGGGAGATCTGGCAGATACTGGGGCAGTGACGTGCTGGCTGTTATCCAAGAGCCTGGCAGCTCTGCTCTGTGCAGCACAGCAGTGACCACCCACGCCCACAGAAGTGCTGAGGCCTTTGAGCCAGGACAAGGCTCTTAGCATAACTGCTGCTCTCTGTGCCCACAAGCAGAAAGTAACACCAAAGCTTGAGTGTTCTTAGCACTGCACCATGTGCCAGGCCAAGCAGGACTGCTGCAGACTGCTGCACAGCAACGTGCCACTTCCAGGTGCTCCAGACACATCCTAAGCAAAAACACTCCACCTCTTTGTGGTCCTTTCCACTGGAAATTCCTCTAGTGAATAACTTCTGTTTTCAGGATATCACAGACCACAAGGCAGAACCAAGGTCGAGCTGAGAAGTCAGAGCATACCTTGGCATCTGGATTAACAAGACCCATAGGGAGTACAACAGTGGCTGATCCACCAAAGGCCACTTGTCCAACATTACACAGTCAGAGGCTGAAGGCCCATGGAGAAGCTTAAATAAGCCTTGGGTCCATGCGTGGAGGCTGCAGTCCAGACTGCTCAGGCTGGTTAAGGCTGATAAATGTACAAAAAATGCTACCAAGGGTAGATACCTTTGCTGAAATTTACCAGGAATTCAGGTGAAACTCAAAAAGTACCAAGAAACCTGAGATTGTTGCTTTCTAGTGTCAAGAGCTGGACCAACAGACATCAACCTTGGAAGGTATAGGGAACTTTCGGAAGCTGTGAAGTAATCACAAAAAAAGTGGCAGTCTCCAAGATACCCAAGTTTTGGGCACAGTCCCATCCTTTTACCTGTTCTTTCATTTCCACAGCCTAGCAAACAGGCTGCTAATACTGACTTTAGGGGATGCAGTTGTGTTACAGTTCCCCAATACTGCTTCAGAGATAAATGAATGGTAATGCCATTCCAATGAATGGAATGTGCCAAACCAGACCCATACAGCCTGGGAGGGGTGAAAGTCTTGGCGATGCCCCCTGCTCCATCCTGGTGGGAGAGCTGAGGCATAGGGAAAGCTGAGACAAACTGCAGCAGTGAATGTGTGCTCCTGCCATGTCTCATTCCACTCAGGATATCCTCCTTCCGTGTTCTCTGAGAGATGAGTTTCCACTGAAGTACCTTCATGATGAAGGGATGGCAGCATGAACACAATCGTGGTCTCTCTTGTCACTTGTTAAGACCAATGCATTCCTCAGAATTATGTTCAACTCTGGAGCAATATTCAGAGTCCTCCCTTTGCCAGTATGATTCCAGCTCTGTCCTTCAGGAGCCTAAAGAAGCTCATATTCATCTTGGGAGCACATCCCAGATCCAGCTGAAGGCCACACCTTCAGCCCAGCATCACTTGATGGAGCAGGGCAGCCGTGGCCAAGAGCCAGGGCACTGCACTGAGGTCAGCCGAGGTGAGGCAGGAGCAGAGACAGAGGGGGCCCCTCTCCTGCTAAGGTCTGCTCATGTCTCTGCTCTCCTCCGGGCAGGGCAGCCCCAGAGATCAAGGTGCTCTCTCTCAATCCCTTTTCCCTGACCTCCATCCTTCCCCACGCCCGGCCGGCCCTGGACACACCGGGGCAGCGCAGGGTGGGATTTGTCCCGCTCCTGCAGCCGGGCGAGTCCGCTCCAGCCTGCCCAGCCATGGATCACCCGGGGCGGGTCTGAGGCGTGTCCCCCAAAGATGACTTCAGATGCATTCCAGCGAGCCTGGCAACCTCCCGCACACACAAATAAAAGGAAATGAGAAACTTGGCAACAAAGAAACTGGCAGGGAAGCCACAGAGGCACACAGGAACGGGAAAAGAGATTAAAAACAGGCTCAAGAGCCCCAGCGTGCTGAGCCTTCCTCTCTAAAGCCTCCCTTTAACTTTGATGGGGGGGCACAGGAGTCTTCTTTTCACTTGAAAGGGCAAGAGGAGGGGCTGGATAAAAGGGGTCCAGCATTACCCGGAATTGAGAGCACAAGAACAGGCTACAAAGCTTAGAAAAAGAAAAGTGCAGGCACATAGCTTCCCTGTATACTTTCCTTGGTGGAAATCAGGAGCTGAGATCTGAATCTGGCCAGAGAAGAGATCAAAGTGGAGACGTTACAGGAGGAAGTTTAATAATGCAAAGTAGTTTGCTGAATGCTCTTCCCAAGTTCTTGCCTTTTTTCCTTTTTTTCTTCAACAATACAATAACATGTATTTGAGGCCCTCCAATTTATAATGGCAGACACTGACTTATTGATACTACTTGCTATCTAAGAGTCCATCTCAATAAATTAGACCACATAACTGTGTTTCTTTATATTAGGATAACACATAAACCTGCTGTGGTGCTTAGACTTTTGTCTGGCAGTGGAACCATTTAAATCAATCCACTGCAATACTGAGACAGAATTCACCTGCAGGTTGTACCCCAGAGTCTACAGCGTGCTCTGACATCTGCATCAAGACCAAGGGAAAAGCCCATGCTTTGTACTTCATGAGCCATGTGGTTTCCAGTATGGAGTATATATGTTGTGGAGTTGACTTACCACAGATGTAACATCTACCTTGCTCTTCATGTATCATTAAACTTCAGGCACTTAGCTGGATCTGGAACAGGGAAGAAGACAATCCTTGCTATCAAAAAGATAGAACCTTTCAGAAAGTAACACATATTCCACATAACCCACCATATTTCACCAGGACCCATGTGCAGGGCTGAGTTCACCTTCATGTGGCCCCACCCTCCACACCGATGCTTACCTGTGTTCAGGAAACCTGAGCAAAGAGGTGGGAGCCTAGGACAGAAAAGAAGAGGAGCTGGGCCTTACCTCTGGCTAGATTTTGTACAAGATGTAGGGATAGAGTTCCACAATGCTCAGTTTTCCTTTCTGTGAAACAGGTGAGCTGTATTCTGAGCCTCCTTTCGCCAAGGGGTAATGCTTCCTCTCCCACCTCCTCAGTTCCCATGGCATGCACCAGAAGCAGCCAGAGAAGTTGAGAACTGTGACCACCTTGTTCATGGCTTCTGGCCCTCTTCACATCTTACTTAATCTGCAAAAATACCGACCTAAAACTGAGCTCCCTGGCCTGGAAAAATGAGGCTATTGGAGCTGGCCTGGCAAGGCTGTGTGGCAGCACTGTGGCATCACATCTCTGTCCTCATAGGATGTGGGCTGCAAGCTGACTCCACTTAGAGAGAACATTAACTACACCTCTTTATTATTGAGAAGAAATTTATTGGAGACATCCTTGCCTCTCTCCAGCTTCTCCTTTACCTTCGCAGAAAAGTAAACATTTAATTTTTTTTGTTGTTAATAGATTTAATGTTCATTTGTCGGTAGCCTAGGGGCAGGAACGCATGACATTTCAAATAATTGTTGTTTCGGGGGTATCCTCTGGAGGAAAATGCTGCAAAAGTGTGGAGAAGATTTAAGTAAATTACTGTGTCAGCTTCTATTTATTCCTTACATGATTGCCAGAGGCAGGGCTGCGAGATAACCATTAGACGCCCAGCCATAAAACAGGGAAGCAGAATTTCAAAAAGCCAGAGTGCCATTACTGGAAAGTTAGTGTGTAACATGTTAAATTATCCCCAAAGTAGGGGGATAGAGGAGGGGGGAGCCACGTGTCTAAGAGTCAGAGAAAAGAAAAAGAGAAGAAGAGAGACTGTAACTGCAGGGAAGGAGCTTCTCCATGAGGAAGGAGTGAAAGGATGGATGGAAGGAAGGATGGATGGATGGATGGATGGATGGATGGATGGATGGATGGATGGATGGATGGATAAGGAGGGGATGAAGACTCTGACAATTCCTAAGTCCAGCTCTGAGGGCCTGCCATGGTGCCTAAGGACCTTTGGAGCAGGTGAAACCACTCCTTTTCAAGTAGCCAGGATAGACTGTAGTCAAGGGAGGTGATTGTCTCCCTCTGCTCTGCACTGGTGCAGCCTCACCTTGAGTACTGTGGGCAGTTTGGGTCACTGCAATATAAGATAGACATTAAGCTATTAGAAAGTGTCCAAAGGAAAGAAACAAAGCTGGTGGAGGGTCTTGAGGAGAAGCCATACGAGGAGTAAGCTGTTCAGCCTGGAGGAGAGGAGACTGAGGGAAGACCTCACTGAAGTTACAACTTCCTCATGGGAGGAAGAAGGGCAGACATTGATCTCTGCCTTAGGATCTTCTCCATGGCAGCCAGAGGGTGCCCAGCAGAAGCCCTGGAGAGGAGAATGTTGGAATTGTCTGGACCGTGCCAGGGCGAGCAGGCCAATGTCCACACGCTGGGGACAATGGACAGGCATGGGGCTGAGGGGCTGTGGGTCTGACCCCATTGATCCCTGCTCTGTGGTGACCAGTGACAGGATCCAGGGTAGTTGCCTGGAGTTGAGTCAGGGGGGATTTAGGTTGGAAATTAAAAATAGCTTCTTCCCCCAGAGGGTGGTCAGGCACTGGAACAGGCTTCTCAGGAAGGTGGTCTCAGCACCAGCCTGACAGAGGTCAGAAGTGCTTGAACAACACTCTCGAGCACATGGTGTCACTCTTGGGGTGTTCTGTGCAGGGCCAGGAGTTGAACTTGATGATCCTTGTTGATCCCTTCCAGCTCAGCAGGTTCTGTGATTCTGTGACAGATCCCTCTACCCAGAAAAACCAGCTTCAAGCATTCCCTTATCAGATACTTTTCATCTCCCTCCTCTCAACTGTGGGACAGTATATCACTCAAATGACTGGTGAGGACTAGAGGCAGCCCCAGCTCTGCTCAAGGCCATGAACACGGCTGCAAGGTGATGCTCAGGCTGAAAATTAAGCAAGACATGGAAACAAACGGAAGAAAGTCTGTCTGGGAGGAACAGGGAATGCTCAGGTTCTGACATGGAAGCTAACAGAATGGGGCTTGCCCCCACACCTAACATAGTTTGTTGTGTCCATTTGTGGTGTTCTGGATAGATCCTGCTTGTCCTGCACAAGCTTCTTCATCACCCTCCCTCCACTCCTGTTTATTATTCCCACTCTACAGCTCAGCTCTGCCCTCTGACTCATTGCCCAGAAGCTGAGGGTTCTCCTTTACTTTCACTGTAATTTATTTACATCATGAAAAACATTAAGTTCCAAACAGTCTCATTTATCCCAGAGATCTGTTTTTATGTTCCCAGAATCACTTTTCCTTTTTTTCCTGCCACTGCTTTATTTTTCCTCACTTTTTTGTCCAAGGAAAGCTCAGCTGTGTGGGAGTTAGGGGCTAACAAACTTCAGACTCAGGCCCTGTGGCCCCAGCCTCTCCAAGCCAGTGTCTCTGCTCCTGCCCTCTCACATATGAGGGTGGGAGTCCAACCACAACTCAACAATAAATAACCAGAGAGATTCTTTTTTCTTTTTACTTTTTTTTTTTTAATGACTCACAAGGAAGACTTGCTGGTTAAATCATTGCTAACTCTCAACCTCCTCAATATTTCTTTGCTAATAGACTTCAGGTTTAATTGAAGGATCTTCTCTGGACTCTGTCTAAGGCACCATTTTCTCTTTAACCCCACCGCTCACAGCCTCACAAAAGCCAATCCATTAAGGGTCTTCATTAGTTTGAGCACCAGCCAACCACCCAAGCGGCAAAGGTCAAACACAGTCACCTGTCACAACATGGCAGTAAAACTACTAATTGTATGGGAACAAATGAGATAAAAAGATGGTACTATTATGCTATTTGATTTATTTTGTTTCCAAAGAGTCATTTAAGACTAATTTACTTTGCAAGCTATATAGTGGGCCTGTGTGGATACAGCTTCTTCTGTGGCCAGTGTGAGTATGTGCATGTGCACACGTGTCTCTCTCTCTCATGGATGTACCCACATGTGTGCACATACAGGGGTCTGAAATGCAAGTCTAGGGAACCATAAAGTCGTGGCACCACAAAGACTTACATTTAACCCTTCACACAGGCAGAAGCCCATGTCACACCAAACCAGCTCCGCACACTGCAGTAGTGGCTCAGACACATCAGCCCTCCTGCTGGCAGCTCCGTGTCCCAACCACCATTGCTCAGCATTCCAAGTGCAATGGCAAGCACCAAGGCGGCCAGTGCAGGATCCCATTTTGGAAGGGCACTTGTTTGGAAGCTGTTCTTTACCTTTTTGTGCGCGGAGGAGAAAATGTCCCACATGCCCTCTGGTGGACACGAGTCACGTAGCACTCTAGGATCAAACTGGGAAGCTGGAAGAGGCCATATTTGTAGGCACAGAAATAAGTCGTCTTTAAGGGGTGTTTAAAAGCTTGCTTTCACTCCAGCTCCTCTTGGGAATCATGTTCCTAGTACATGTCTGTGATTGCCAACTGAAAAAATCTGGACTTTCAGAGAGACAAAAAACACAGCCCAGCCTCACCTCTGTTGTAGGTGTCTAAACAACATGGACATCTTCACTACCAGTTCCTCATTACCAGATGAGGGTATCTTTTTTCCTGGAAGAAGACATAAATAGTACTTCTCCTGGAATAAAGGCCTTGTTACTCAAACACAGGACCCAACCTCAGGCTGTGCAGTCATCCTCCAGCACAGTAGACCAAACATCACCCAGGATCAGAATAAAAGCTTCTATGCTTTTAAAAGACACATAATGCTGATTACAACTTTGATATTGAATACAAAATTACCAAGAATTCTCTAAGTAGAGATGAAGCATTCAGGTACTTTTAAAAGAACAGATCGTGCTCATGCATTAGGGACACTGCCTTGGCTACTTTGTGGTTCAGATCAACTATTTCAGGGCAATGCAGGGAAGAGAGCAAGCTCTTGCAACATCCAAATGTGGGGATACATGACCTCATCACAGGAATGAGATAGCTCCCTCCTGTGCAACCAGCTGTGTGGTGTGATACTATTCCAAACTTCATTAATACAGTTGGCGGAGTGGGAATATTTCCATGAAGGCAGAATTGTAATTTCTGCTTTTCTTTGAAGGTTTTTGACCATCTCTGTTCATCAGGGAGTCATGTAGATCACCACAATTAATACATGCCATCCCTCTCCTGTCCTGGGTCTCTCAGAGTCCAGAGTTTATCTTGTCCTATGTTTTCAATTCCTGATGAAAGCAGGAAGGACCTTGGTCACAGCTTTGTGTGCCTTTGGTGAGTATTTACATAAGCCAATACTATCACTAGGGACCTGAACTGCATGTCAGATGTGCTTCTGGTCCCTCTTCTCCTCCTCTTTTTTCAGTTTGGCCCCAGCCGCTTCATCTTTGCTCTGGTGTCACTTCACAGCTCTCCCAGTGCTGAGATAGCCCTACCAGTCTGCTTGTCTTCAGCAGCCACCAACAAGTAACAGAGGATCCCACCAGCCCAAACTCATCAGCCCCCAGCTAACAAAGGGCTCATGAGAAAGATAAATTCCCTGAGCCTGTATTTGCCTATCATGGGTGAGAAACAGGCTCCACCAAACTTGTGATGCATTATCACAGCTACCAACAGGACACCACAGTGGAGCTGATTTCTGTGTCAAAGGGAAAATCAGAATTTTTTGCTGGCAGTGGGTCATTTGCACCTTTTAAATTAATCCAACCAACTCTAAATTTGCTCCAGAACTGGAAGAAGGGGAAGGGAGGAGGATGACAAGAGCATTAAAAATTTATCCCTTTTTTGGATGACAAGAGCATTAAAAATTTATCCTTTTTTTGTTGTTGGAATATTACATTTCAATTTACCTTTACTTCTGTCAAAATCTGAAAAATAATAAACCATACAGAGTTTCTTGAGATTTTTTTCCTCCCATTCCCCAGATATTGCCATAACATGAGAGGGTAAGCAGCATTTAACAGCTCCAGTGGTGTCCAAATTAGTTTTTCTGGCAACCAAATGCAGTGACTCCTCCACTACGCACGCACACACACACACACATATCACTGCCTAAAGCATTAACAGATCCTGCCCAAAGCACAAGGCTAAGGAACCAAAAGGATGCAATGCCTCATAGTGTTAAAGCCCCTAAATACACATTACATTGTGTTACCAGCTTCAATTACACAATTTCAACTGTTTTTCCAAGGAAATGGCTCCTTAATCTAGGGCTTAGGATGGTGTTTCCTTAATAAGGGGCTCTGCCCTTATTTTATTTTCTCTTTGCTCACTTAGGTGCTAGGCACTGTACAAACCCTTTTCTAGATACGAAACTGAATCTTTATTTCTCCTGTGCCATTTTTACTGGTGTTCATGACAAAAGTGGCCAACTGCCTTTCTGAGTTGAACCCACTTTATCTTCCAGAAATGGGATTTGGTTTTTCCATTCTAGAGACAAGAACTGAAGCACACAGGAATTAAGATCCAGAGGCATCTAGTGCATTGTGGAATCCCTTTATGTGTTGAGTGCACTTAACTCACTCTGCAAGCTCCACAGCTTCCATTATATTCAGCAAGGACACCTGTGACTCAGAGCCACACTTCAAGACAAAGCAGGGGAAAGCTCGATCCTAAAAATTAGTGAATTATTACTGGGGCAAAGTGGCTCCTCCAACAGCTCTTTGGAACTCCCCTTTCAATAACCATGCAATGAGCATTTCTTCACTGGCCCCTGACTCATTGCAGGTTCAGTAAGTAAAGAGGCAAAGGACATACAGACAAATGTCTTTCACTCTGCTCCTGAGCACATCCAGGTTCAGAAGTGTAGAGGATGGGAGATTTATTTAAAATACTTGTAACGAAAGACGTATCTATAAGGAATAGACATAAATGCCAGACAGAAGTAATCAGATCTTCACCACACTGATGGAAAGAAAATGCTGTTTTGCTGCTACTGCAACTATTGGGGGGGGGGGAGGATGATATTCTTAGCTAGTTTTTCCAACACATAGGAAAACTTCATACCGTCTCACCTCAAATCAAACCAAAAGAGAAGAGACCAGGCACCACACTGTCAAGAATAATTGGCTATGCAAACACAATTTAGGAAGCAGCAGATTTGCAGAAAAGTATCTTGGAGTGATGATGAATCACATCCATGAGTCAAATATGCCAAGCTTTTCAGGGGAAAAAAAAGCAGTCCCCACACCAGGAATATGAACAGTAGAGTCCCTTGCCAGATATGTGAGTTACTCTTCCCACTATGATCGACCCCAGAAAGGCCTCCTTAGGTGGGCTGCTTCCGTAGAGGGCAATCTAAGCATTGTGTAAATTTACTCAGGACTCCAAATCCTCCGAGTGGGGAACATATGATCAGACATCTGTGAAGATGAGATGGATGAGTAAAAGAACAGGAATTGTTTAGTGGGAAGAAAAAGACTGAGGAGAGACATGGCAGCAGTTTACTAATAGGCGAAAGAGGGAAGGAATAATTTTTTTCCATGTCACTTCCAGATACAAAGAGAAGTTATGGATTTAAACTGCAACAGAAAGAGATTTACTGTGGACATTGGCAAGAATGTTAGAGGAGTAAGTACTGCAATAGATTTGCCTGGAGAGAGGACGATAACTTCACTAGAGATTTCCAAGGATGGATTAGACAAACATCTGTCAGAATTGCTTACATAACTGTGATCTCTCCTTGGGAGCAAAGATAGGAGGCTAAAGATCTCCTAAATAAAACTCAACCCTTATAAAATTACAGCACTTTTTGATTCAGAGCATGGCATGATAGCTCTGCTCAGAGAAACACATAATATGAAATTATTCAAAATTATATTCCATCAGAAGATATAAATTAGTTAATAAATGTAAAACTTCAACTAAGCACCTAACTTGCAAGATCTGAGACCTTGGGGTTAGTGGTTGACAACATCATAAGGAACAGAAAATAAGGGCAGATAATAAGAAGACTGAGCAGATCGTACCAAAAGGTGGTACTTTCAGTCTCCATTGTAGCTCAAGAGACTTGTACTGATTGAAGAAGCAGTGCCTTGGGGAGCTGATGAGAAAATCCTGGAACTACTTCTCACAAAAAGCTGGGATGGGTCAGAACTGGAGTTCGGGGCCAGTCCGTCCCAACGATCCCGTGAATTCGAATCTGATTTTCCCCATGTATCAGTGGCCTGTCTGCAGCCAGCGGGCCTCTCCAGACCACGGGCTCTTTTTTGCGGTGATGTTCCGGACCAGCGGCGAGCCGGCAGGGCCCCGCTCCAGCGCGGCGGGACGGGAGCGCTCCTTCAGCACCGCGGAGAGCGGCCCCGCCGCTCCGGGGCACAGCAGCCGCAGGGAAGGGACCGGCCTCGCCCTCGGGGGCACCTCCATCCCAAACCGCCTTCCAGGCGCTTTGCTACGGGGTAAAAAACCCTCTTGATTCATTCAGGCTTACTTCATGTGGGCTGAAATCGGTTCCAAGGAGACAAACCTGAACAATGACCAATTCCAAAACAGAACTCTAAATTATAGTTCAACCTTGCAACAATTCTGGAGCGAGAATTATTATATTGAATAAAATTGTTCCCACCGCTCATTATCTTAGAGAAACAAAAAAAAAAAAAAAGGGGGGGGGGGGAACACCAACAAACCCAAAACAAACCATAAAGCTCCATACTGCTGAGCAGAAATGTCCTAGTATGATTTGGTTCCCATTGTAAATGGGACCAGGTCATTAACCCAGCTAGTTAAGTAACTCACCAATTTTCTAGCCATCCTGCCAACCAGAAAGCCAGCCTGTTACTTGGGCAATCAGACAATTGCATTTTATGTTTTCAAATAACCCTTAACAATCGGGAACTAATTAATGTCCATAGCACCTCAATGAGCTATGAATGTTTACTTCCAACTTACTGATAGGGAAACTGAGGCAAAGATCTTTGTCCCAGACTGCAAAACCCATCCAGGCAAAGAAGTAGGTAGAAAAACTTCTGCCTTCCACCCTTGTATCTGTTACATTCCCTTGGAAATGCATGAAGGATGCTTTTATCCATATGATGAAGCTACCAGCAACCACTGAATCATCAACTAAACCATCAGTCAGCCTAATAATTAGCCAACTAATTAGCAACCACACAAAGCAGATTCATTTACTCGGGGTGCCATCAATGCTGCACTAGCAAGAAAGTTAGATGGCAGATCTAAAGGAGGAGTGGAATGGCAGAGCATTCCCTCACGCCAGGCCCTGGCCAGCCCGCTGACAGGGAGTCATGCTCAGCTTCAGGCTCTAGCACGGCACCAGAGCTTCTTGGAGGCTGATGCACAGAGGTCCACATTCCCTTGCTGGAGGAGAAGGATATCCTCTGGCTAGGGAAAGGGAAGACTGAAAAGCCAGTTTTGAGTCCCAACATTGTTTCCAGGGGGCCAGAGGCAACACACACCCTTTGATGCTTATATGGAGAAGGCAGAGTTTCAGCTGTACCTTCACAAACTACTTCCAAGTGGTAAACTTCCAAGTGTAGTGCAGAGTTGAGAGTGTGGTTAAAAAGGTGTCTGTCTTCATCACACAGGGCTCCGTGTATTAGCCATCTTCCTGTTCAAGTGCTTCCTACTAAATCCATTTTCCCACATGGAAACTACCAAATCTATACTGAACTGAGAGGGATATAAGAATATTGAGAGCAGGGAGGGAATCTCCCAACAGAAAATGTGGCAAAGAGGAAAAGTTGAGCACTTGCATTCAGAGTGACTGGGGAATACCAAGTGCCCAGGATTAGTCATTAAGCAATCTGGAGTCAGAAAGCAGCTGCAGTGAAAAATCAAAAGGTCTATATCAAATAGGAAGGTTTTCTTTCTTCAGTGTGAAGAACCTAGAGATATTATAATTTTTTTGAGGACACAAGACTGTTATTTTAATTCTTATTACAATTACTAACCTCTGAACTTACAGGGAAACAAAATTTGTATTTTCAAGACTTCTCTATCCATTGGGCAAGAGACTGCAAATGTCCAGCTAAAAATGTTTGGGTTTAGCATGGAGTGAAAAGAAAATAGCAGTTCAATTTATATTTAAAGCCATTTTAAATCTTTAACTCACATCATCAAAGAGTGAAAGACCAATTGGTAGCACTAGGAAAGAAGTTGTTAACCCTGAAAAAAAGTGGGTGAAAACCAGAATCTTGTCATCACCTTCATGTAAACTTTTCCTCGACATTTGATGGATTTCAGTATAAATTTCCTCCAATAAGGAAAAAAACCCCTTAAATCACCTGGACTCCTGAAAGACCAAGGCCATACCAGCAATAAGTCTGCAGGACACAGCAAGGTATATGATGCATATTTTCCGCTTCCTCCTCCTGAAAATCAGTGAACTTTTCCAAGTGTTTAATGCAAAAATATTTTTACTGTGTTAATCAGCTGAATCAAATAATTATTTTCCTCCTTTCAAAGCAAGATATTTTATTAAAGTATTTTGATCGGGCTTGAAGATATAAGTCCTGGCTCATAAAAGATGTTGTAACTATGCCTTGATCATTTGAAATGTGCTAGTTGAGCTCTGCAACCCACTTTTAACTCCTGTGAATTGCAGAGTGCAGAGACTAAAGGTGGGGTAAGCTGGTTCATTTTGCCTCCTAGCTGAGGCAGGCTGCAAGTGGAGCTCGGAGCAGCTATGTAAGTTTAGCTAATGGGAGATGACTTCTTATATTGTGATGCACTTGCAATAGTGACTCCAAGTATTTGCTTTAGGCTTACCCTCATTCTAATACCATTAAAATGGTGTGGCTCAGCAGTTCCCAAAGGGATTACCATGAGCTTCCATTTGAGGAGCTCCTCATTTGACCAGCCTCTGAGAATGGGTGTTAGGCTCACCAAGTGCCCAGTGGACTCATCCCCACTCTCCAACTCCTTCAGCCTGTTTTGCAAGAGAGAGTGAAAGAAATATTGACACAGATTCTCTGCCCTTTTCAGCATGCATAACTGCCAGGACTCTCTCAGGAAGCCCAGCAATCTCCCTGCACCTCCAAGGCCCATAGAGCTGTTTGTCCATAGTGCATGAGGAGCAGGCTAGTAGGGAGGCCAAGAACCATAAAGTGGGCTCCTGCAGCAGGAAAACCTGTATGAGGATATGTGAAAAATAACCCTGACTTGCTAATCCTAGCTGTGAGCAAACAATTAGCAGGAAGCAGAGGCAAACAGGAAAGCTGATTTAATTATGTGACACTGATACAGCCAGTGAACTGGAGGGAAGGGAAGGGGGGAGGCAAGGGGGGGCACCGGGGATGTGGGGTCAAAACAGTTTGTAAAAATCTGTTTCACAAAAGCTGTTGTTCCCCTCGGGGCAGAGAGAGATTACCGTGGCTCAGTGTCTATCAAACACGGGAAGAGAATAGGGCCAGGGGCAATGAGACAGCTTCCGAGTATGAAGGGCCCTTCTTCTTCTCCGCAGCAACCAGCAGCCTGCCAAAGAATTCCTGTAAGCTCTCGGCGGCTTTGTGTGCCTGCCTGGGCTGTGGGCAGCTCTGCAGCAGGCCTGCCTATTGTCGGCAGGGCTCAAAGGGAGCAGGAGAGAGAAAAGGGGAGCTGGGGGAGGAAGAGGGTTTAAGGGGGCTTGTTGTTATCAAAGCCGCAGAGGTTATTGTGCTGCAGCAGACCCACGCTGCTTCTCTGCCCCTTCAGTGGGGCTGGTAATGGAGGCGCTGCAGGGAGACAGAGCCTGGGATTTGCTTCATGTAAACTCACTGGGGTCTTCCTCTGCCTGCACTCTCCCGGCTCCCACCTCTGGCTCAGAGCAGACATGTGTGGACATAGGTGAATGGCCCTGCACCCTCCTATCCACACCCAGCAGCACCCAAAGACACCTGCCAAGGGAGCTGGGCTCCCATACACTCCCACTGGCACACCTGTGACAGGCACACACAGAGCACAGAGCAAACACCCCTGGCTCAGCACAGATGCACCCACAGGCCACTCTTGGCTTCAGAGATAAATGAAAGCCTGTCCACATCTGCAAAGGCAACAGTTCATTGCTGGAGGCAGCTACAGCTGGACATGCAGATACACCCGATGGCTCATACACATACCCTCAACATCTGGGTCCTTAACCCAAACACACAGTCACATAAAGGCACACACAACAATATGAAGGCATGATTTTCCTGGCAGGCACAAACAACAAAGTCTCAGGGCACTGCCTCAGAGATCATGAGCACATGGCACAGTTAGCACAAGGGATGCTAAGCCAGGTTGTTTTCAAAGCTCCATCTGCATTGCAGGAAGAGAATCTGAAGGCCCTTGGGGAGCAAAAGCCTCAAGAAGGAGCATGCGAGCAGGGGTCTGTTGTCAGCAAGTTTGCAAACACTGATGCCTTGTGTAACCGAATCTCCCAAAACACTGAGCTCAACACAGCCAAAAAATACCATGACCAAACAGAGGGAGGGCCTGATCCTGAAAGTGGAACATGCCCCAAGATACCACCAAGTCAGGGTGAGCAGGATGGAAGAGCTGGATCCCTGCTCGTACTCTAAGTCTGACTTGGATCAGGACAACTGAGTCAGGCAGTTCTGTGGCACAACAGTGCAACAGAATCTGTGACAGATCCAAACTCCTGATGAGGGAACCAAGCCATCCAATATGAAATCACAAAAGAAACTTTTAATGGTAACCAGAGTCTCTATCTCCTTATCCCCTAAACTTTCAGTGGAGAAGTAGCCAGCAAAGTCCTTCTAAGGCACAGAGGGAGGTTTCCCATGGGTATCAGACACACAATCAAGACCTTGATTAAAATGGGAAATCACAGAGGTCTGGCCCTTTTCTTAATTTAAATTTGGCTGTCAAAAGCTTTTCACTCCTAAAAAAAAAATCAACAAAATTTTCTTTTTGGACCAGGAAAGCTTCTTCATGCTCGTGTCAACCAGGTTGGTAGAAGCTTTACTCCACAGTAACCAAGTCCACACCTCATCACAGCTAAGGTCAAAACAGCCTTCACCTGAAGACCATAGATGGTGGAGAGTTGGTGCATTACACAGCAGCCAGACCCTCTCCTACTCCCAGGGTGGCCCCGCTCATCAGTCCCAGAGAGAGGATTTGTCCCAGGGCTGATTCACCACATCAGTGCTAACTGTCCCTGCCCAGGCTCACAGGAACACCCACAGGTAAGAGACTCGTGCACACAAACACTCACATGCATGTGGGGGGTGAGAGTAACTCAGTTGCACCCAGAACCTCCTTCTTCCCTTCTCCTGCCACTTCCACCCCATTGCCCAGCAGATGCTGCTGAGCCAGCCCAGAGAGCCAGGAGGGAAGATGGGAAGAGGGATGAAGAGGTACCCCAAGAGGGAGAGCAGCAGCCTCCAACAACCATGGTAGGAAAAGTAGGGGGGCTGAGACTGTGGGGGAGGGGATGGAGGCAAGGCAGGGAGGGCTTCTCATTGTGAGGGAAATTTTATTTTTAACAGATGCTAAGGCAGATGGCACAGAATTAACAGAAAATGGGAGAGGAAAAAAGAGGAAGAACATTACTGGCTCCAGAGAGAGTGGACATTAAAAAAATAAAGAATAAGGGAATGAAAACAAGTTTAAGTACTCTCTCCAGAGGAGGGGGGGAGGGAAAGCGCGAGGCAGAGCAGGGACGAAGCAGCGTGATAATAACCAAAGGCGTGAAATTGCAAAAGTAAAATTTGTGGCACTCGGGAGGGGCTGATAAGGCCCCAGCTTCATTGCAAAACTCACTCAGAAATTACTGATGTGATGTTTTAGCCTTTATCATTAATAATAATCGAGAGTGGGGAGCAGGGTGGGGGTGACTGAAACAAAGAGGGAGAGAGATTGCACGAGCATCTGAAACCTGGGGTAGGAGGAAGAGGACACAAGAGGAGAGCTGGGGGAGAGGTGGTAGAGGGGAGAAAAAGGGTCCAAATGAGGGGGAAAATGGATGAGAAAGGAAAGTTGAAAAGGAAGCAATACTGTCCAAGAAAAAAAAGAAGGAGGAAAGAGCAAGGTTAAAGGACATGGGGAGAACAAAGGGAAAAGGCAGACAAACAGGAGTTGGGGAAGAAAACACCAAAAAGTGAGAGGGGGAAAAAAGCAGTCAGGGGGCGAGAAGAGGATGAATGAATGGAGAAGTGACAGCAGAGATGAAATAGTGGGAGAAGACAGACTGTAGGACAGGGATTAAGAGAGGGGGAGACAAAGAGATATGGCCCTGCCACTCTCCTCCCAAATTAATCGAGGATACATCAACCCAAGCCACTAAAACAGAGCTATTATGAATGGGTTAGTCACAGGTGGAGTTAAAGGCCTACAGAGGGATATTAGCCAAAATTGAGTGGCTTTTAATTTCTTTCTAACGAGAGATTGTGGCTGGGGAGCCAGACACTGCCTTGGCTTAGCTAGGCCTGAAGGCAGCTAAACACAGGAGCCGGCAGCTTCCCACAGCCACGCTAAACCACAGGCGAGCTGACCTGTGCCGTGCACGCAGCCAGCTGGAAAAGGCACACACAGCTGACCTGCCTGCTCCGTGTGAGCAAACAGCACAGCCACACGTGGGCACGGGACACTCACAGCCAGCCAGACCCACGGACTGCTCTGCTGACTGACAGACAGACGGACTAAGTTCTGGTGCTTCACAACCCATCAGTGAGCTGAGGTGATTCACCGGGCCCACCAGGGCTTGGCTTTTTACTGGAAGATCCCCCGGCACTGCAGCCTCCTCATTGCCCTCCTGGAGAGACCAGGGAGCTTCGACACAAGACCAGGACATCTGGGTTCTATTTCTGGCTCTGCTGTTGGCAATTCACCACATTTCTCCATTTTCCCATCTGCTATCTGGGAATAATGCAGTATTGTTAAAACTAAGCACTTAAAAATGATGAATCAGACCATCTCCTCATTCCAAAATCATGAGATTGGTTTAAAAAAAATCATGACGTCTTCTAGAAGGATACAGCCATGTACAGAAGGACTCACACACCTTTGGACAACTCACTCCATTGTACTCCAGTTTCATAAAAGATTTAGAGAGAGTTTATTTTTTTTTCCCCTGAGCTTAGAGCTCACAATTCATCAGGACATGATGTTGGGGGGAAAAATATTTAGAAATGCTGACACTATGTAACATAATTTTTCCCCCTGTAGCTGTGTTCAGATTTTCCATGAAAACCTTGTACTTCTCAAAGTATAAGTTCATTAAAACAAAAGGGAGCGGTCAATTTCTAACAACTCTCTCTCTGTGAAGCAATTTTAGGAGGGACCACAAAAAAGAGCTGTGGAATCATTGCAACATCCAGCTCTAACATTTTATAAACAAAAACATTTGTTTTATGATTGAAAATTACTTTCATTTTTAAGTTCTAGATCATTTAGGCTTAAAAGTGACTTTGAAATAGTAAAAAGTTGCTCTGGGAACAAAATATTTCATTTTATCCAGTATAAAATGTTGGGACTAGTGTATAGGAAAAGGGAGATAAGTTCAGAATGAGAATCAAATTATTCCTTTGTGAAAGCATTATATTTTCTTAGTTCTTATCCCATTTTGGAGCAGAAGTAACTGCAGTTTACAAATTCTCATGGAAAAAAATATTTCCTGCCTAGATACAATTTCCATCTATATGGGGGTGTTTTAAGGCAGCAGATAGAATATTCTAAGTATTCTTAATTTATGTATTTATTTCATTCATTGCCAATATGTCCTAGCCTAAATAATCCACATACACACCTTCATCTCAGTGCTGTTCAAATACTCACACATCTTCCCCTTTTTTCAATCTGAAGCCAGGCTTGCTCATGATGGCTGTGGAATTTACTCAGAAGTGGATGTGCTTTCAGGTGAAAGACATGAATCAGATGAGCTGGAAAGTGTATGTGACCTCTAAGCCAACAAAAACACTTCTGCAGAATATACATGAAGGCATCTCCACAAATCAAGGTGAACTCGCATGACACTAGCTTAGGAGCACAGTAGTAAATGCTATGATACAGGAGTGCTGTTCATGGAATAGTGTCATATGTGTGCTCAGTCACAAAACACCAGAGAAAGTGCTCTTAGTGCATGGAACATCACGTGAAACCTGATAACAGCCACGTCTAACAAGCCGAAGTCACATCCAAAAATCACTTGCTAATGCATCTGAGAATAATTCATAAACTTAAGAGACAAACAATCTTAGTGGTGAGGTAAATCTGTATCTTCCCTGGACCTTACCAACACTTGGATGAAGCAATGTTACCCTTCTAATGAAAGAGCCTGCAAAGAGATGGGACAATGTTCACATGAGGATGTCACTCTCTGCTGGGGCACAGGACACAGAGGCAAGGTTGCTGTGTTCTGTGCTTAGCTCATCTTCAGCACTTTCTCTCCAGCTCCACCAGAAAACAGGAGTACAGCCAGGTGCCTCTGGTTTGGGCTTTCATTCATTTGAAATTTTGCAGGCTGTTTTTCTTTCAAAGACACAAGAGAAGGATCCTGCACATTCTTCTTTTACTGAAATAGTGAGTTCAACTGGGAGAAGTCAGCAGTGCTGGAGTCTGGCTTGTCCATCACATCCTCCTTCACATCTCCAGCTGGAGAATCTCTTACCTGCCCATAAGGGAAACAGTCCTGTGGCACGAAGTTCAGTCCTTTTTTACTTTCTCACTGTGATTGAGGGACCTCAATAAATATCTTTATAGTGGACAAAAAAAACATATATCCTGGAGTGAGAATGTCCCATGGGACAAATACAAGCAGACACAAGTGAACAGACCACATGGCAAGTGCACATGAAACAGAGAGGAGGGGGATAGGGCTGCAGAAACCAAACATCAAATAATGCCAGTGTACATTCTTATTCAGAAACCTCAGACTTCCCCGTGAAAGGTTTCCAGCTTGCTCACTTACACAGGAGCACTGGCTGAGTTCAGGGTTTCCTGTTGATGATTTTTCTGCCTCGTCTGTCGGCACGGAGCTGAGACCATTCCCCGCTGTTGCAAAAGCCTTTTTCAATAGGCACCGTCCCCCCTGGACTGCCAGCTGAGGCTGCTCCCTGGAGAGCTACACCCCTCTCAGAGTCTATTAAAGCTCAATTACCCAGGGCTGACTGGCCTCGTTGTCTGGCAAAGGGAGGTAGGATGTTCCTCTCCCTTCCAGGGTCGGGGCTGCTTTACTATGGCCCAGCCAGATCACATCTATGTATCAATTTAATAAGATCAAATCAAGTACAAGATATGGAGGGGAGGAAGGCAGTGAAAGGAAAAGCTGTGAGAAGGCAGCTCAGAAAGCCACCAGTGCCTGCCTAGGCATGACTGGCCAGCCCAGTGATCACAAAGGGCACATTGCTGATTTACACTGCAGGCACAATGGAATGTCTTGATTTACATCAGCATGGACCTCCCAGCCTCACACACCCTGTCCACCAGCATCTTCTTGTGCCAACCCAGCACAGCATCTGAGTCACTGGTGCTTCCTCAGGGACCATAACCACTCTCTCCATCTCCCACTTCCATTCTGTTGCCACACTGTTCCCAAGGAGGTTTCACATCTTCAGCAGTCAAGTCTTGGCCTACCCCACATGCTGGGAAAGAGCTGTCATCAACTCCAGCACAGAAGTTTCTGTCAGTGATAGATACCTCCCACCTACACCCTCCCTCTTTGGATGTGTCTTCTGGGGTCTGAGTCCACAGACAGAATTATACAAATAGATCAGTCATACAGATAGCAGTCGTGTTTCATTTATTACTCAGAATCCTTATGGGCCAAGAAAATAAGAGAAGCTGTATAAATGCAAACCCATTTATTTTGTTCCTCATCCCTTAAGGACCCTTATCTTCCAAAGCTGCCTCACTGCTGAGAAGGTGGGGGTGAGAGAAAGGAGGATACGCTGACACACACAAGGTCTAACTTTGGTTTAGCATGTCTCCACCACGGTCCACAGTACTCTGAACGTCACACAGAGATGCAAGGAAACTGAGGCAGGGGAGAAGTCTGGCAGCCATCTACAAAACCTCTCAGAGATGTGCCTGAGAAATGGAAACAGGTGAAGCAGGGTCCCCTAAGCCCCAGGCTGCCCATCTTCCTTGGTTCACTGTGACACATGCCACCAACTGAGGAGGAACGGGGCAACAGAGGAGAGGAAACTCATCAAGTGCAAACTATTCACAAGTGTCAGACATTCAGTCCAGAAGAGTCAACACATTATCCCTTCTCCTAACTGCAAATCACCACTCGTCTCCAAGACAAAACTGAGACCTCAGGTAGAAGGCATGTACCAAGCCCACTGAATCACAGGGCGAGTAGGCCCTGCTAGAACGTCCCCTATTCCCTGTTTCTGCTAGAAGTCAGAATCTGTGGGAATGCACTCCAGAGCTCCTTGTGAAAACTCATTTCAAATACTGAGCAGGGAGAGCACGATGTAGCAGTGCATGGAAACACAGACAGTCCAGCCTCTCCAGCCCAGAGGCTCACAGAACAGCAGGGCTGGTGCATTCACAATGCAAGAGCTCTCTTGGATGCAAAGATGAGCTGACAAGAAAATATCTGAATCCCAAGTCTTTTTCTCTTGCCTTGAGTTAATCCACCTGCACAAAGAGCATGAAAAATCCCATCTGTGCCGAGGACAGGGACAGTGGAAACATCTTGTCCCCTTCCCATTCAGAACAAGCCCAAAGTGAATCCCTGTAGACCAAGCTCAGGTTCAGATACTTCAGCTAAGAGGAATTGTACCAGTCTTGTGATTCAGAGACAGATAAACCTTCATTTAAAAGGATTTTTTGCTTTGTGCTGTCTATGGTTTAAAAATTTCAGAGCCTCAGAGGTGAAGATGCTCTTGCTGATAAAAGAGAGGAGTCCAGCCTGCCATACAGGGATGAGGGAGAATTCCAAGGGGACAACACGTACCAACAGAGCTGCCCAGCTTGATCAGCCCCATACTTGGTATATTGAAACCCTGCTGAAGAGTGCCTTGACCTGCAGTAGACTTGAGCAGTGGCTGGGAAAGTCCAGCAGAGCACCAGTGTAAGAACTCTCTGCCCCACAGTGTAAGGGGCAGTGAAAGGCAGGTGAAGTGAGGTGGTTTAGGCTACCCAACAGGCTGGTGGAAAAGAAGGACTGAATATTCCCTCGTGCTGCCCATATCCACTGCTCCAGCTGCCTCCCACTGAGGAAGCAGGATCTGATGCCACCAAGCACCTTATCCCTGGCATTGACACCTGACACAGCCAAAATGGGCATCATAGTTATACCCACCTAAAACCATGGCACAGGGCAGCGCACAGGACAGTGCAGTGGTGCCACACTGGTTGCCACACTCCTAGATGGAGCCTTTAGGCAGCCTCTTTCCTAGAGTACCAAGCAAAATTACCCTCCCTGCCCCCATCCCCAGACATCACTCCCTGGAGCTTTACAGCAGGACCACATGAGGGAGGGATGGGGACACAGAGAAACTGTGTGGGGAGGATTAAAAAAAAAAAAGGAAAAAATATGGAAGAGAGGCTGTGAGCAGAGACAGAGAAAGAAAAAAAGGAGTGGGAAGGGAGAAAGTGAGAAAAAGAGAGAGAGTGAGAAAAATGACAGGAGCTGAATTTTCGGCGCCCTCACTTTAAATCAAGATAAAAGACTGAAATGGAAAATAACAGTCCAGAGAAACCCCTGGACGGCTTTGGGCGTTAATGGAAACACATGGCTGAAGGCTGTAGTGTTGTCAGCTTCCCCGTGCTCTGACATTCCTTTCTGATAATCCGGCCTGCCATAAAATTAGAATAGCAAATACCTCCTGACAAAGATGCATGTTTCCCTCTATTGTGCCATCATAAAAAAAACTCCGCTGGTGACTCGAGGAGCCGCAAACTTCAATTTAAATTTACAGTGCGGCGGAAGGAAAGTGATATGCACTCAAAAATTTTAATAACCTATTAAGTTACGACTTCAATTTCATTTTATGAATATTTTCCTTGGGGAGCAGTGCTATCACAGAGAAAGATAGAAATTTAAAAAAGATAAATAGTGCCATTAATCTCCAACATTTCTCTTCCATTATCCTTGAAAATTAGGAGTTATTTTTGTTCAGATCTTCATGTAATTAGCTCCCTACACTTGATTCACTAGCCAGAAAATGACCATGTTCAGAAAATTAAAAATTTGTCATTAAGTGGAATTTAACATAATATCATTTATCTTTATCTATTCCCCAGCTGACAGCAGGAGCCTTGGAAGTGATACAGGCTTCTGTGTCAGAGAGTAGAGGCAAGTCCTCGACATGAGAGGGAGAGTGCAGGAGTGTGGGGGGAGGCTATAAGGATGTGGGAGAAGGGGAGTGTGTGAGACAAAAAGGAAGCAGGAGCTGGAGTCACAGGAAGAGGGGGAGAATAGGAGTAGTGGGCCATGGGAGGAGAGGGAAAATGCAGCAACCAGGTAGAGGAGCAGGGCAGAGAGCCAGGCAGGGCGAAGGGTGAGGAAGGAGCAGGAGGGATGAGGAAGAAGAGGGCAGGAAAAGGAAGGTTGAGCTATCTGCTGAGCTCAGTAGCAGAGCTCAGGAAGTGCCACCATGAAGCCAGCTGGGTGTCACTATGAACGCAGAATCGGTGGCCTGGTGAAATCCTGACCTGGCAGGATCCCTGTGTGTGTGCACTGGATGAATACCAAGGCACTGGTTCCTGCTGATGGCTTTCCCTAGTTCTTCCCCTGTCCAAGCTCATCAGTCCCCCATGAAACACAGGGCAAGACCCAGAAGAAATCCTCATCAAAGTCAGAGGAAGGCTTTTGCTGCCTATTAAAGACCTAAAGCCTATATTAGCAACAACATCCAAATGAACATTGGCTGTTAGCAGACCTCATCCTCTTCAGGTGCTTCAGAGTGATCCACTGAGTAACCTCCACCATGTCACTATCACCTTGTAGAGAAGGCAAACTGAGGCATAAGAACAGGTTTTTGACTTGCCCAAAGTGGTAAGATTGGAAGTAGAGCTGGGATCAGACCTTCATCTTCAACTCTTACTTTCCCCTCCCCTCTCTCTTCCTGAGTGCACACCAAAGTGCAACAAGACCAGCTCTCCAGCATGGGCTGAACTTCAACAAGAAGCCTCTTCAGCTTCTGAATCTCTCTCATTGACTGAAAAACATTAGCCTCCTAACTATCTCATTTAATCTGTCTCTCCTACTCTCAGTGGCGAGATCTGATAAAATATCTCTCTGGAGAAAATGAAAGAGAGTAGGTGGAAGGAAGGAGAAGAAGACCATAAAGCAAACACTGTGGGCAGGAGCTATTTTAAATAACTGGCTAGCTAAAAAAGCCAAGGACATTAGCTACTCAGCAGTTCCATCACAAGAGCTTGTGCTATTTTAAGCAAATCTCTTTGCCTCTCTATTCTGGGTTAAAGTTTGGGGATTTTTCCACTCCTCTCAAAGAAGTTCTGGAGAGTTTTATTTATCTGGGTTCACTTGTCCTATATCTTAATTTTCAAACTTGGTGCATAATTTTGTTCTCATTTTGTCTTAAAAGTACAATGAAGTTTATTGGGGAAAAGCCATAAAGATTGGCATTGCATCAAAAACAAACTTAATGACCTTGTGCTCTACCATGTTCTCTTCTGTGCTAATCATAACACAGAATTTTGCCCAAATGTCTACTGGACAGTGTGTGGTATGTCACAGATCTGTACAAGAGGACATAAAACAGCAGAGGAACCTTCCAGTTCAGACACTTATCACCATGCTCCCTGGTTGTGATTTTTTAATGCAACCTAGGGAGTTATATAAAAAAAACTCTCCTCACAGGTTCCTGCAAGCCACAGTTGGCAGCTACAAAGTACCTGTCCATGTGCATCAACCTATTCCTTTCTACCTATAAAAGGACAAGATAGGTCAGGATGATTGTGCTCATCCTGTAGCAGGACACAGAGGCACTGAAAGTACCCCGGGTGCTACAGCAAGCCAACAGCAGATCCAGGCATGGGACCCAACCATCCTGCCTCATTTCTACAGGCAACCACACGCTGACAGCTCTGAAGTTTTCCACCCCCAGCTCAAGCAACTTCTGTATTCTGGTGCATGGGTAACTGGAGTCAAGAGCAGGGCTGGAAAAGCATAGGTCTGTATACTGGGTTCTGCTAGGTACTGGGTGTGGCTCTAGATTAGATCTTAGCTAGATAAAGGAAAATAGCAGCTACTACAGCACTTGCCCCAGTGGAGTGGCATGCTGTCTCTAGGGATCTGTTCTGAGACCCATTTACTCATCTTAAGTGTATTGCACCCATGTCTCTGGTCTAAGCACCAACTGGAAGTACCCAACACTCATCACCTGCCACATCAACATCACTGTAGAGCAAACTCTTTCCAACCAGTGATCTGAAACATCAAGAATCACCTCATTCCTTCAGCAGGCCATGTCCAGACAGTTAGCTGGGACAGTCACCAGGATGGAGGGCCCAGGGTGAAAAGCAAGGTTGAGAATATTGGCGTAGGAGAGAAAAGTTGATCTTTGTGGAGCTCCTCTCCATAGCAACACAGACCTGAACCACAGAAAGATTCATGAATCATTTCCTTCTGTCCATGTTGGGATGGCTTTCTGACTGATGCAGAAATCAGCAAAGTGGTTTCCTCTCACTGCCATATTGCCCAAACCATTTTGCTGTGCATCCCAGAGCATGTTCTTTTCACCCTGAATCTCTAAAAGCCCTTTCCTTCAGGTCTCCTCCCTCCCACTCTGACTCATGCTCCTCCTCTCCCATCCCTCCACATACTCTTTCTTTTGCAGTTCCCCTTCATTTTCTGCCTCTGCTCTGTTTCTGCCCTCTCTTCTCCACTGCTAGAGCTGTTTGATTCATAGTGCTCTCAAAGCAGAGGAGAAGGCCACTTCTTCTCTTATCCACTTATAACACAATTTACCAAAGTGCCTTCAATTTGTTTCCCTACTCCTTGACTTAGTGGCTATCCTTGCTCACCTTAAAATCAGTTCTCTTCTTTCCCCCCACTGTCTTCCTCTATCCACTTCAACCCCTTTTTATGCCCTTACAGGCTAAGCCAGACTGTTTTCCTCCTTTCTCTACCCACAGACTCTGGACCATCCCCTCCTACTTCTCCCATTCTTTTCTCATGCTCCCCCTCCTCACCAGAGCTTCAGCACTGCAGCCTTAAAGCAGGATAAATGGATATGGATATCGTACAATAAAACCTTCAGAATGGAGAGTTTTGTGCAAGTGAACAGCAGCCAAGCCTGAGAGACTGAAAATTGGATAAAGGGATTAAAACAGTAGCACATTAACAGGAGATTTAGAGTGTAATAAACTCATTTCATAATAATATGTGCGTTGGGGCTGGTAATAAATCATTGCGGGATCCCTGCCTTCCGCAGTGCCGGAACGAGGCAGTGACCCGAAAGCGGGGTAGGATTTCAGTGAGATGTGGATTAATTTCACAGGGTTCTTGGCCAGGAATAGAGCGGCTGTGCCATTCCCGTACAGCTGCTGCTGTTACTGCTGCCTTTTGGAAAAAAAAAAATCCACAAAAAGCAAACAAATGAAACCAAACAAGAGGACCTGCCAACACTGCCTGGCACACATTTGTGGAGAAGGGTACTCAAGTGGCCTTCACTAGCATCACCCCAGAGGCCAAAACACTTCTCAGTCACCTCCCTGGACAATGTCCCACACCCATTCCACACCATCCTGTGGGTTGAAGATGATAAAACAGCAACAGGAAAGAAGCCAGCTAGACAGAAATGCTAGGCTAAGTTACCACATTAATGGCCCAAATAACCTTGTCTAAGGCACTGAACTCAAAAAAATCTAATGACCACATGCAGTAGATATTTAAGCCTGGTGGGCAGCCCAAGATGCAAACGTAGGACAGGTAGGGATGGGGAAAAGCTTAGACTCCAACTCACCTCTGCTGCACAAAGCTCAAGAGAAGTTACAAAAGCAGTGATGCCTCAAAGCAAGAAAGGGAGGAGAGCAGCATGCTGGAATGTTCCCAGAGAAAGAATATAGATGGATCCAAGCCATATTGCAATTAGGTGAGGCAAGGACTTTGCAGCAAGAGGTAATAAAGAAATAAAGAGCAGGAAAATGCAGTACAAGCACCCTGAAACAAAGGACTTGAGGAGGGGACAGTTTGATGGTATCTTAAGAGCAGTTGGGGAGCAAAAAAAGCCTTCCCAAAAGAGAGGTATGGAGAAGCTCACAACAATCAAGGCACTGGATCATATGACATGGAATTTGGGCTCTACTTCTTGCCTCTGCAGCCATGGAGACTGCTTAAGACAGAGAGCACTCAGGGAAAGTCCTGCCTTGCCTTACCTTGAGCAGTAGGAGTGTGGCCCAGTCTGTTTGAGAAAAATATGTGTTGGTTGGCATCTAATACAATGTTGACACACTTTAATACAAATGGACATGGAAACAATTATCTGTATTGAATAAAAGATTGGATGGGCCAATCTCCAAGGAAATTCTCTAAACATAAGCTAAGAGTACATGGGCATGAAGAAGGGGATGGTAAATTTAGGTGAGCAATATGGGACACTGTGAAGGGTGAGAAGGAAGTGAATCACCAGCAGTGCAAAATTCAAATCTCAAAAGCAGACTTAAGAGCTTGGAGACCTACAGATTCACAGAGATTTGTCTTTGCTGATATTGCTAGGGTGAGAATCACCACGCTTATTTAATCAAGGCCAAAGTCACAACTCTGGACTTGAGTGAAAATATTAACCTCTCTGCTGTAGAGGTAAATATTTCCACTCAAGTCCAGAGTTGAGTGGTAACAAAAGTCATAAGTTCACTAATCAGCCATCCGCCTGCATGAGCAGATGGAGGATGTTCAAACCAAACAAGCCATGTAACTTTTCTTCTAATGGAAGCCTAAGCCTTGCAAGAGGCCTGGATCTGAGGAGGAATGCTACCTTTATATACAAGTTTTCCAGCTCAGCAACACCACACAGTAAAATGATGGGAGCCCCAAGACTCCACCAAATGAGGTCAAACAGTGCACACAGAGCTACCAGGGGTGCATCAGTGTCACAGGTACTCACTGAGAGGTGACTGTGCTGGAGAGAAGAGCACAGAGCCTGATGCACCACGACAGTGTGTGGCCCTGGTGGCATTTGAGCCCGCTGGGAGGGTGTTCACAGTGGTAGTGGCAGCAGCAGCACTGCTGCTCACCTAAGCTGGCTTTCTCTCATTACCATAGCTCTTGCCACACCACTGAAGTGTAAATTCACTCAGTAAATCACAGCGGCTTCACCGTTGCAAGACAGTACTCAAGAAGCACTAATAAAGAGGGAAAATTGGATTTGCATTGAAGTCAACCTTAAACTTCATCTGTCAGTCACTGCCAATCAAGGCCTGTAAGCTCCAGCCAGACTTCCCTGGTAGTAAACTGGCCATGGAGACTTGGGAAGCCAAGGCACAGAAGGGAATACACTCAGCACAGGGTCTTCATATTCCTTCACCCCACAAGAACCAACAAGACAAAGCCCTCTGTAATAAAAGCTGGTGGACAGTGAACCACAACAGAAAGTTACTCTGAACTAGAGTGAACTAGAGAGCCAAGGGGCTGTAAAGTGCCTTGATTTCTCTCCTGCAGAATTCAAGGGAGGTGTTTCTTCCTGCTACCCCTACTAGGTGATATTTAAGAATAAGAAGAAAATTCCATAAACCCTCCAATCAATTTGACAGACCATTTCAGCTAGAAAATGCAGGTAGCTCTGAAATAGCTCTGAAAATGCTGGAGGACCCAAGTTCAGTGTCCTCCAAACACTACATCACAGCTATCAGTCAAAACTATTTCTTTTGTGTAAAAAAGGACCAATGCTAACAAAAGGGCTGAACGTGGCTAAAACAAAATATGGGGTTTTTTTGTTAAATACAAAGACTTGAGTTGGCCAAAATGACATTTTCATGAGAAAGGAAAAGAAAGAGAGAAAATAATAGAAGAAAATTATTTAAGTTTTTTTCGTCATTTAATAAGATCTTTTTAAAAAGGAACAGTGAAGAAAAGCATAAGGGATTTTTATACATGAAAGATTGAGTCTGTTTCACAACATCCCCCTTCTTTACTAAGATGAAAAATTAAATTAAAGCTATCTGATTCATTTCCCCACAACTGGTGTACAGTTGCACTGACCTGCAGTAGTTTTAGGTCTGCACTGCTGCAAAGGGCCACCACCTCCCAAGACACACTGCAGGTATATGGCTGGAGAGTTAAAGCATGTCGTTGATTTTTTATTTGTCACAAAACATCATTGCAATGCAGTTGTATGATACTTTGTTGGCCAAAAATCACCTTCAAGACAGTTCAGTGCTATGACATGGTACACTGTCAACAGTAAATCTGGGCTGGAAGGCAATAGCCCATTCTGATGCTGATCATTGAAGACACCAGAAACAATTAAATACCTACTGTTAACCATGCTACCTGCCTTACAGGCAAACCACCTTGTTCTGTAACCTTGTATGACTTTATTAGCTCAAGAGGCTCATATTAGGTTGCTTTTTGGACAGGAGACTTGCAAAGACCATGCAATGTTGGCAGAAACAGCACGGCTGCAGTGAAGTGCTGACACTATTCACAACAGATGGACCCTGGACAGTTCTAGGGAGTGCTGATCAGGTGAGCCCTAAGCTCAAATATAATTTTTTACAGTCATAACACTTTCTATTGGAAGGACAAGTCACACTTACCAACATTTCCAAGTTCCTGCACAAGCAGTTCCTCCCTATTTAAATTCCAACTGGGCAGCAGAAGTGTCTTCTTCAATTCTATTGCAAAGGAATTATTTAACATTTCCTTGGATGTAAATAAATGCAGACACAAACAAGTTGCCTCACTCTTACAGAATAATCAATGGCACAAATGCGAGATTGAGAACAGTAACTGAGGGAGAAATTTTGCAGAAAAAGTTCAAGTCGAACCAGAATCATCAGTGTAAAGTAAACTGAATTCACTCATGGACACTTTCAAAGAGAAGCACAGATGATCAGGTATGTCAGACCTCTCTGTGTTGGTGGGGTTTCAGCTGGAACATTAAATTTAGGCCTGGATCTCAGATCCAAGGGAGATGGTGGCAAATAAGAGTCCTTTGTGAAGAGAAGTATGACCGGTCCAAGACCTAGAAAGATGAAAAGAAATTAACATGTTCCATTTAGAGGTGTGAAGGCTTGGGAAAGACTTCTTTCTAGTAGGTAAAATATTGAACAAAAAGGACTGTAATTAGCCATTTTCCACGCCAACATGGAAAAGAGAGGAATACAAACTGCAGCAAGATCCAGATTAGACATGAGGACCAGGTGCCTAGTGCTGTGAACTAGTGCTACAGGCTAGTGAAGTACTGAAACAGATTGCTGAAGGGAAGCTGTGATATTTCCATCACTGAAAGCTCTTAAAGACAGAAAATTAGCTAGAAAGTTATAAAATACTCATCTGAGGTAGAATGGGTCTTGCCCTAGGGTAGGGAGATGGACTGGATCATCTCACAATGCTAATTCCAGGCTTAATTTTTCTGATAATCATATTCAAATTAAAGAAACTAATTCACAGTGAAGCTGATTGATATGTCCAATGTCATATATTAGACCAGTAGCAAGAGAGTATTAAGACCACCAGTGACTGGTATATGCACATCAGTGCATTTGCTTCAATACTAGCCGCAAAAAATTTTGAAAAGCAAATGGGGAGAAGGGCAATTTACTGTGATTTCCCTACCTTAGTGCCCAAAAATATTACCAAAATAGCCTAATCGAAAGGCTGTAATATGTGTAACTATATTATTTCCATAAGTAGAAAAAAATTCTCAATTAAAATTGAAATATTTTTTCTTCTTTAAGTTTGAGGGTGGATTAATGTTAAGCATTAAAATTATCATACTTTTCATTAAGTAATACAGGCATTTTGTTAAAAAATAAGAGAAATACAGCATTTAGACTTGTTCAGATTTTTTTTCCCTGAGAAAATGCAATGAAAGGCAAATGTTTTTCAGGTCATTCTATATCTACCTTCTCTTCAGAATGAAAAGAAAAACATTTTAAGCAAATTACTTCCCCACTTTGGCATTTTTGAGTCCAGATTTCATAATCAATTGAAGCACATTTGTGTTGCTCTCTTGTGGAAGGTAGCAGCAAGAATTTGGGGTTCCTCAGATATGTAGAGAGACATAGTGTCAATGGTCTTGATGAGTTTTTGGTCAAGGAGCGGGAACACAGGTGATTAGCAAGTTTGGTTAGCCTGAGGTTTGTCTCTGATACTTTCTCAAAGCAGGTCCCTGTGCTGCCTTCCTGTGACAACACAACCCTGAACTGCATGTGCAGAGCCAGGTGTTGGGGAATGGGCCTGCACCCCTCATTGCTCAGCTCATCCTGCTGAGGTCCTTCCTTATACAACAATGGCACCTTTACATAGCACAGTGTACTTTGCATGCTGTTTGGCAGAGCCCAGCTTGAACCATGTGCTCACTCCCTGTCACTCCACTTCCAGAGTCACACACTGCAAAATTAGTTCCTTCTCCACCTGAAACTGCAAAATCTGTTTATCCTTTTCTCATAGGGCCAAATTCTTTGCTGGTAGAATTTTGAGGAACTCACTGCTCTTCATTGATGCTGCCAGTTGTTCTGCATGTTCCTGTTACATTGACAGATTTTATTTACTGTATGCAGCTGGTATAACGTACACAAATCTACATGGCTATTTCCAGGACTGTGTAATAAGGACAGCAAAATAATTTTTTAGATCATGAACAGAGTCCACCCAGATTCTTCCACCAGATCATGAGCAATGATCTATAGTGAACTGCCAGTGGCATAAAGAGAAACTAGGTAAATTGAGTCCTTAAACTGACAGCCTTCTTCCAAAGGGTGAAGTTCCTCCAAACACAACATACATGCTTCACTACAAATGGGACTTATGCAGGTTAAACTTCGCTTCTGTTAGGACAAATTGTCCCTTCTGGGCCACATTCTTACCTCATGTAAGTTGATGCCTTCATGTTATTGCCCCAAAGCCCTGTTGAGCTGAAATCTCACCTTTCTGCCCCCCAGGCTAAGGATCCGGAGCTTTCCATGCAGTAACAAAAATTCCACATTTTTAATGCTGCTTTGTTGCTACCATCACCAAATAAGAGTCTGTTCATCACATGGTCTGCCTTGTATTTTTGTCAAAACAAAAATACATCAATTACTCTCATTTCTCTCAAAGGTCCTGTGCATACAGTTCTTGCTGTGAAGTAGGGAATATCATTTGTCTGAACTTCACTTGAGTATTGGTCATTTTCAATATGCTTCTGTTGCATTAATGGTAAAATATGGGAGCCCCTCCAATGGTAAAAATAATACCTTTAATTTCCCATAGATAATAACCAGAGTCTGCAACCTAGCAGGCAAAGTGACTACTTCAGCTTTTAAAGATGCAGCTGTGAGTTCAGAACTGTATTTTCAGTGCCTTTTCTGTTCACTTTGTTCTACTTGTGCAGTTTTAATTTAATTAATATTTATTGATTAAGCAGAACCATAAAAATCATAACAACAGCTATCATCACCAATGGGTCAAATTCAGACATGCAGTAGGGTGTGCAAGTGCTGTAGGAGGAAGGACACATGAAAGGATGAGAACTTGGGGCTTTTGTTAAAGAAGAAAAATCATGGTATCAATACACTGATTTTCACCAGAGGTCAAGCATACCTGATCACGTGCAGCTGACATAATGAAACCCTCAAATTCAAAGAAAAGCTTTATTCCTCCCAGGAGCAGTTTTAAAAGCTTTGAATGTCCAACACTGAACTTCTATCAGCTGTGAGGACAGGAATGTAAAGAAACACCTCATTAGATTCACTCAGATCTACTTCTTAATGATACTGGCTGTCTCCCTCCATAAGTTTCAACAGTAAAACCACACACTTATCCAAAAAATAGTATTCTCAAAATGGGGAGAAAAAGGAAGAAGGATCAATCTGACAAGTTTTGTCTTGGCAAAATGAAAAAAATAAAGTGTTTCACAGCAACCAGAATGCACAGTTTCACTCCAAGCTAGTCCTTGTGATACAGTATTAGATATTTGTTTCTACTACTCTTTAGAGTTGCATTTAAATTTCAAAATAGTCAATGTAATGGAAAAAATGAAAGCTTACTTTGCTTCCAAACGTTAGGGAGAAAAAGCATCTTGAGTTTCCCTGCATCATTGTTTTTGGTTAAAAATTTAGTTTTCAGCCAGAACACAATTTACCAATGATGACAGTCTCAGTGTCAGTGGTAAGAGGCAAAAGAAGCAATCATACAGCACATCTGTAAAACCAGCAATGGGAATTACTCCTTTATTTTGCTACATATGTGGAATTGAGTGTGAAACACTCACAGAGCTGTCTCAAAACCCTTCCTCTGATGCTCATGATTGCACCTGAAAGGCCCACAGAGATCCCTGTGATACCACCACCTCATTTCCTCATTTGGGAGATAAACCAGCTGTCTTCTTTCATCACCCAAAATAAAGCAGAGGTAGGGATGTTGACAGTGGGGAATTCTCCAGAACTGGCCAACCCACCTTGCAGGTACCTGTAGGAAAGGGTGTGGTAGCATCTCATGGCGGTGGCTTGCCCAGGTCACATCACAGTCCCACAGACCTGCAGAGCTGGAGCTCAGCCTTTCCTGCTCCTTCCTGGCAGATGTCAGTCCATAACTCCATGGAGCATGGTAGATAACACAGCCTATGGCCAGGTGATCATCCATCACATTTACAAGTTTCCTTATTTCTGATCACAAGGACCAAGGTCTCTGAGCCAGGACCCGATCTTCCTCACTGGTTTCACTTTCAAGTTAGTTATAGTTACTACTACTAGCTACAACTGTAGCTCAGAAATCCTTTAGTGCTTTGTCTTGTGCAATGCAGGAAAAGAAACAGTAGTTTTCTAGAGTAACCCAAGAGTGAGAGATGCTCTGGAATATACTAGTGGTAAAAATAAGAAGCTCATCTAAACCACACAAGGGTTAAAGAATTTCTTTACCCAGCATAGAAGCTCACAGTTCAGAAAGTATGCTCTGAGAGACAGACCTGCCCCCTCAGACATGCAAGGACCTCTCGTCAGGAAAGCACAAGGCAAGATCCACAGTGCAGATCTGAGAGCAGAAACAGCAGTGGCCCTGTGCAGCAGCTGCTCTCCCCGCTAGTAAATAGGCTCAGCTCACCCTGACTATCTTCAGAGCCAGTTGCCTGATGCAAACACCGTAATGTTTTGCATCAAGGTCTCTCTTCTGTACTGTTCACAGTGATGGAAAAGGAGTTTCCCAGTTCCCCTCTAGTCTTTTCTATCTGTGCATTAAGCACAGAAGAAAACAGAGTAAAAGATGGTGAGAGAACTTTTAGGATGCATATCCCACTTTATGAATTTTCTTTTAAATACTTCCTTTGTCAAGTGACATCTTGGATGGGAAGGTCAGGCTTTCCACCTGTCCAGACATCACCTGTTAGTTGTCTGAGATAAAAATTGCCTTCTTTAGACTTCAGAATTAAGGTGTTGTTCAGATGAAAAGAGTTCACAGCTATACAATACATTAGAAATTTTCATTCTATTTTTGTGTTATTCTGGATCAAGAAGCCTGGAAAAAAAATAATTTTAACATCAATAGAAAAGGGCTCTCCAAGAGTAAAAGACATATAAATGGCCTCGAATTCATAGCCAATTTTAAAACACCATCTTGCATAATCAAGAGCGTAGCCTAGGAACTAAAGCAAGGTAAAGCAAAGAGGACATTTGCCCTACACAGTATTACATTGTAGATAGTCTTATTTAGGGGAAATGTTCCCAGAGTCAGTCATCAATTGGAAAATCGCATCCAGTCTTGGTTTGACTCTCTATGGATGGTACACAGCTGTGAGTTTGGTATCTTCAATCTTAAACCACAGGCAAAATGTTTCAGAAATAATCTGGGCTTCCCTCTTTCAATCTCAAACACAGATGTCCTCAAAACTGGCATCAGTGTTGACCAAAAGGCAACAGCATAAAAGGAAAATATTTCTGAGGATGCAATCTGCCACATCTCTAGCTCACACAAAAAAAAATCTTGTGTTGATTTCATCTTGCTCAGATCCACTCCCACATTTGGAAAGCCACTTTTAATAGCACTGCTTTTTAGCTAATTAGATAAACACTATGCATGCTGCTGCTTAAAAGCAGTCAAGCATAGCATGAACTTCAGCACTTCAGAGTTTTGTGCTGCATCTACCCTGGACCATCACCTGCTAGCACTGGGCAAACAGAGAGAGTGCCTGTCCAGAGGGAAGACCCTTGACACTGACTGTGCATGGACTTGGATCCTCTCTGCTGCTGCTCATGGTTCTTGAGGAAAATGTGACCAACTATAAGCACAATGTCAAGCATAAGCAGAACTTTTTGTGAGAAAATTAGCTGTCTCCCCTTCAGAAGTTCAGATCTTTTAAAATCCTTATTTACAGGAATTCAAACAAAAAAAAATCCGAAGCAAACAAGTGTCTCTGTGTCACCTCTTGGCACTGGAACTGGGAAGACTAACTACAAGTGCTCCTCTCCACAATATTTCTTTCTGTGACCGTCCGGCCAATGATACCTAAATCAACATGTCCCTGGTTCCATCACTTCTGTTATTCTACAACTATGTCTATCATTGGGGTCCTCTACTTCTATTATGTCCACGTAATGGCCTTTACCCATTTGGAACATCTCTATGGCCGGCTGTGTAGATTTGAGATTATTTGCCAGTAATGAGAATAATGTCCAGCTTCCAGTGTTTGTCCCAAACTTCATCTTTAAAGCCCTACAGAAGCAGCAGAAGGCCACCAGGAAGCAGCTGTGTTTTTCAAAGACTGTCCTCTATTGTTTCCTAAAGGCTTTCAACAATCAAACTCTTCTGGATCTCCCAAACAGGCTAGAAGATTATCACCCATGTTTGTAACGACCCCGTATTCCAGCTAGGGATTTATTTTGCTCTCCCATCTCCCTTCTGTGTTTTTTTTAAAAACAGCATCACAGTATAGCAGCCACCACTGCTGCAGCAGCTCTGTGCAAGTCACATCAATTCCATTCCCAGGGGTGCAAACCAATTTCTCTTGTTTTTCCGCCCGTCTCTCTAGCTGAACCTCCAGCAGCCTTCAATCCCATTAATCCAAGCACTGCTGGCGATGACGAAGACTGATTTCACCGGCAAACGATCAATTTGTATCTCCCCCCCTTTTTTCTTTTTTCCCCTTTTTTTTATTTTTTTGGTGCGATGTACAAAATATCATGAAAAAGGCGTTAGTGGTGATAGTTCCACAACAGTGAAATAATAGAGTAATAAGGCAATCCACTTTTGACCTTGCAGGACAGCTAATTCATCTACCCATCTATCTTAATTATTCCCTGGGTTACAAAAGAGAAACTGTACAATTCATTCATTCCACGGTGACAATTCCATTTTCCACCCCCAGTAAAGCACCATCCTTTCTCTGCAGTGATTCTGCCATAGACCACATCCCTTCTCAGCCTACTCACACCAGCCCTCATGCAAACAGTCACTGAAGGCCTGATCCAAAGCCTGTTGAAGTTGATCAAGTCAGACCCTTGTTGGCCCCAGTGCACTCCAGCCCATGCCCTTCTATACTTGCACCTCATTTCTAAGCAAACAAGGAGTCAGCCACCTTCACAAGCCATATTAAAAGTGGGATTTCTGGCAGAATAGACAGGTGTGCAGACAGGCTAACTTTGCCCTCGGAGAGTGATCTTTTCAGATCTTCTCTCTTGTTTCTGGAAAGAAGGTATCTTACACAAAGGTACATATTATCTTGGAAACTCTGTCTGCACGGGATGAGAGCAAGATAGGACCTCAGAACTTGGAGGGCACATTGTGATAAGGGTACAAAGAAGACATAGGCCAGACAGTGGAGAAGAGTCAAAGAGCTTTTTCTGATGGCACTGTTTAAAGCTTTGCATCATTTGCTGAATATTAATTTGTCATGGAAGAAAGTATCTGAATCTTAAATACCTTACAACCTAATTTTACTGCTGCTTCCCCTCAGAGATTGAATACAACTTGCTCATTTTTAGACATGCCATATACAAGTAGACTGTTTGCACACAACTCTCCAACCAGCAGGGAGAGTCTGGCGTGAACGAATGTCTCCTGCCACGCTCTGAAAAAGCCAAGGTTAGTCTTCGCCTTCAATAGGAAAAGGGGTTGGCTGGCATTTGCAATGCCAAAGTTTGACATCCTCCCTTACAGCCTAACAGTTGCTAGGAAGAAAATGGAAAATTATCACAAAAGGAGGTAAGATCCCACAGACTCTTGGTTGTCCCTCCTGTGAGTTAAGTTGAAAAAAAAAAAAAAAAAAGCAGGGGAAATCCCCATAAGGGACAGCTGTTTCCAGTCAGGTTTGCCCTGCTGAGACTAGTCTCGATTGCTCATATATCCTTGAAGACTTGCACTTTTCTAGCATCTGACCCTGGTTTTAAGGTCATATTTGGGCTACAGCTCACTTTGTTCCTCTACTTAGCATCTTCATATTCCCTTTGGACTTTGGAGCAAGCCAGACTCCTTTCCTCTCCTCACCCTCATCTGTCCCCCTTCCCTCACTTCACTTTCTTCTTGCTGCTCAAGCCTGTATCTCTGTTTGTCTATTCAATATCCAATTCTCCTTATCTACTTTATACACCCCTCTCTTCCTTAAAGCCACTAAACTCAGCACTTCCTCTGTCTCTAACAGGTATTTTTAGCTTAATTTCCTTTGCTGCCCAGTTTCTCCATCTCTGTCATATTGGTCTCCAGTTTTGGCTGCCCTACTGTAACAAATTCATTCTCTTTTTCACATCCCTCCTCTACCTCCTGGTTATCGTATCCCACATAGTCCATTCACACTTTTGATTCACATTAGTAAAGCAACTTAAATCTTCCACCAATTTCAATCCACTGATACATCCTCTGCTCCCTTCTATATTTTCCCACTCTTACTTCATTTTCCCCTTATTATTGTTTTTTATATTTACTGTGGTCCCTGACCCACCATGTCATCAACCTACTCTGCTTCCTCCTCCTCATAAACTTTTACATGAGCAGAAAACCTATTTCCATCTTCATCACGTCTAATCTGAGATCACAGTCTTTTAAGAGAAGTAGACACATCTTCTTACATGACATTTATACTGTGCCTTGTCAACATGCAGTGCTTTGAATGGCTATTATTAATACATTAGTAATACAAAGACACCACCCTGGGTTCAGATGTCCCCGAGATTGTTCCAATACATCAGGGTAGTACTAGGGCTGCTTTCCCCTTTGTTACCATTTCCCCCTAAGTCTGTCCCAGCAGTTCTTTTTTTTCTTTTAGATCCTGGGCTAGGCTGTAAACTGAGAGGAACGACAATACTTACATCCCAGAGAGCAGAAGTGGAGCCTAAAGTTAGGTGTACCCAGGGTTAGCAGGAAAATCCACCCCGATGACAATAAATACCCAGGAGATTGCACAGATGCCTTCAAATCCTTTAGCAGAGAGGTGCCTACTGACATCAGCTCCTCTGAAGATGAAAAACCAGTTGATAGGAGCCTGGCACAGAAATGTGGGCAGAATTTAAGCCAGCTGAATACAGCCCTGGATGCCACACAGTGACAGTGAAAACAGTGAAGCAGAAGGCAAAGCCTGGACCAGTGGTGCTGCTTCACTGCCACATGTGCTTTGTGCCTCAATGTGCATTTCAACAGAACCTGCACAATGTGTCCAGGCTCTTTGGAAGCAGCAAGTGGATGCAAAGATGAGGTCTACAGTGAGTAATGTTTCAGTACCAGCAGCAAAGCAGGGCAGGCTGATCCACAGGTATAGCTGACAGGCTGGTACACTGGGAACAGCCTGTACCGTAACTACCCCAAGCCCCAGCAGAGAAGCTGTACAGTATCACGGTGCAGAGTGACGCATAACTGCTTTTTCAGATAAGACATTGACTACCAACTGAGATGGATGGATTTCAGTCACTGACTGATACAGGTAAGGCACTCTTACTTGGCCATCTTCTCTCTGTTAGTATATTTACAGGATAATAACAGTGATGGCCCATGAGCCCTGGCATAATGTGATTTTTTTCAACAGCTCAGAATTCATACCGGATAAGTATCATGCTCCCCTCAAGAATTAACCTTTCTGCACCTCCTGCCACGCTGGTACTTTTGGTATGCAGGAACATTTCCCACCTCAGGCATAGTTACTAGTCTCCTTCTTGGCATTGGATATAGACTATAGCTAGACAGCTGAATTCTTTGATCTTCTTGATGGCTGGTGCACATACAAAGCTTTTGGAGTCATGTACTTCCTTGTTCCCCAGGAGAGCAAAGTTTCTTGCTCAGCTGAAAATTAACTTCTGGAGTTTGTACTTGCTCACTTCCTCTTAAATGGCCTGCAAAGCAGCTCTGAAAACCAAATATTACATTCCCAGGATCCCACTACTGCCTTTTCTCAGGCACTCCTCAAGACAAAAGAAAGGTGAACAGAAGATTAAGAAGAACAGTAGTGCTGGCCAAAGAAGTTTCAGAGGAGAGAAAAAGGAAAATGGAATGAGAAGATAGTGAAGGAGAGAAAAAGGAATGGAGGGAGAGAGGGAGCAGCAATAATAAGGTCATTTGTTACAGGAGCTACTCCTAGTCTGTGTGTATGTAACACAATTTGAGCTAATTGTATTGCCCTCACTTTGGGGACGCTGCTGTCTGTCTCTGAAGCTTTTTCTAATTTCCCCCCTTAATGTACGATTTCAGAATCTTTCATTCTAATGATTTTAATGCAATCAGCAAAACTATGCATGTAATTGTCTTTGGCACAGCACTCGCTGGAGTGGCACTCAGGGACAGCTCCCTGAACCCAGGACTCCGACAGGAGAATGCAAAACAGGCCTGTTTTCAATCACCGCGGCAGAAGGCAGCCGGCAACGTCTGCGAAAGGCTGCCGAAAAAAAACATTTGTCGGAAGACAATGACAAAAAAGGGGGTCTCAGCTCGGTGCTATTCAGAGACAATTTGTAAGCACGGCTGTTGAAGTCGATCCAAAGGCTCCGGAACAGCTGGAGCTTTGCAGTGATTGATAAGTGCGCCCAGGAGAACTTCATTTCTGCCTGAATGAAGACAAAAGCCCCGCGATGCTGGGCGGATGGGTAATGTCACTATCATTAAGTAGTGAGAGTGGATATGCCAGACCTTCAGATGGGGACAGAGTCAGGGCTATGAGGAGAGGTCAGGGCACCCTCCCTTCCTTCCCATCACCGCCAGCTCTCTCCCCTCCCTGACTCCCCCGCTCCTCTCACACACACTTTCTGGACAAACACCCCCTCGGCTAATTGTAATGCCCATATAATAGAAGTTCCCCCAGCTTGTAAGTACAGATCATAGGTCTCTCCTTCTCCTCTTCACGACTGCTCTGCACACACTCCTTCCAGACCTTTAAGAGCTGGTTCAGACTCCAGGCCATCCACATGCACCTACGCATACTGTCACTGTTGCTCATGATCTCACACTCAGAAGACACCACCCTGCTGTTTTCTCCTTCATCCCTGTATTCCTCACCAGTACCTCCTGAAATCCAAAGCCTGCATTTCTAAAATCAAGTCCAGCTTAAATTTTTGGGGCAACCCTGTGAAAACAGAGCATCAGCACATGAGAAGAAAGGACATGAAATACAAAGCTGACCACAATGGAATTGAACTGGCATCTACGTGCTTTGCACTGAATCTCAAGTGCTTAAGGTTTATCTGGTTTGGGATGTTTGCTGACACAGTCCCTTTTGCTATGTGGAGTTGCCACATCTCACATGCAGTCATCATGAAGAGCATTGGAGACAAGTGAATAAACTAAAACTTCAGCTTTCACTTTGTGCTCTTCTCATGGTGAAGAAAATGCTGGAAGATACAATGCAAGTTGTTCTGAAACAAGCACCAATATTAAACAACCCTTTGCATATCAAATTACTTTTGGTGGTGCCCACAACTACCCAAATTCAGGAGATGGCTCCTCAGTTTCTACATATTCTGTAGCCAGGATGTTGGACACCTCTGAAACTCTGCAGTACAGTTGGGAATCAGCAGTGCACCACAGAAGCCACCAGAAAACAGTGCACAGCAAGGGTGACATTGCTACAGGAAGGGGAGCAAACTGCCTGAAATGTCTCTAAGCCTGGGTCACAAATCCCCTGTGGATTTAACAACCTACTCAAACACTTTCTTCTTTCCCTTTCCCTTCCCTAGTGAACCCAGCCCTTTTCTCCTGCTGTCAGTGTCCAGCCTAGGCAATGCCAGAGACAAGACAGAGACTTCTTCCAAAAACCCTGCAGTCTTTACTTTAGCAAGAAATATTAGCTTGTCACCTTCTGCAGTGGTTTAAGGAATGTGAAGGCAAAAGAAACAGAACTGGAGAAAAAAGGTTCAGATGGGCAGACAGCCCATCACTATTACACTACTTGCTGACATTTTAGGCCACCCCACTCACACATAATGCAGCTAACTGCTATTTAGATGACACAACCTAAGAACACTCAGAGCTACAGTTCCTCAGTGGGGATCCCAGTACAGGATACTCTCACCAGCCACAGCTGAGTGACTAATCATCAAGGGAGATGAACCTGAAGAAAGGTGAGAAGCTTAGAGTCAGGAGCTCTGGGACTGTTTCCAAACTCTATTATTGACCTGGACCAAATCACACCCAGTCTGCTGTATCTTTTCCTCTCCACTTTTCTGCTCAAGAACTCTGCAGTACTCTACAGGATCCAGGCTGCTGTTCAGCTGTACACTAACTACTGCAACAATATCCCACCCTGAGATGAACCTATAATCTGCCTCAGCAATAACATTTCCAAAAATCCCCATCTACCAGCCCCCAGCATATTCCTGCCTTGTTGCCAATACGTCAGAAGCCATAAACCAAAGTTACTCAGGCAAAGCAAAACCACCAGCTATCAGATTATCACTTCCCCTCTGCAGTGCAGCTCAGATCCATTTGAACCTTTTATGAGCACCACCACCATCATTCCCTTGATTCCCATATCCTTCACAGGTATTGTGCTGCCCTAAGGGAGGGAGCTGAGAGACCTAGAGATACTCTGTGCTGGAGGTGGTATTTGTCAATTAACTATTTAGAGCCCAGGAGGCATAAATTGACCATTCTCCTACTCATTCAATGACACCTGTGTCAGCAATCCCAGGCCACCTCAGACTGTTGGTTCTTTGGGCAAGGGAAAGCTTTGTACAAAGCCTATCATGTGCTCAGGCCTCTATACCCCCACAGGAAGCAGCAGCAGCCCATACAGATGCAGCACACTCACAGAGGTGCCAAACATCCCTCTGGGCCCTCTGTGGGTGGTGGAAGCAAAGTCAGCTGACATTATTCTCAGTCTCCCTCCACTTCCCAAATTCTAGAAACCTCTTGCTGAAGCAACATGGGGGTTTTTTTACTGACTTACACCCAACCAACATCTTGCACTCTCTGCAAGGTGATGGAATAGCACAGGCCAGTGATCAGCAGGAAAGCCAGTTCCTGCTGGTCTGCAGAGGAGCACTAGCCCCACTGCTATTTGTACACGTCCTCTGGAATCTCCACATTCAGCACTGTTCTTGCCAAAGCTACCACGAAAATGTGCACATCATTCCCTAACCTCCCTGTCCCCAGAGCTGGCACTGGCTGCTTGTTCTGCCTGCCTGCTTGGACAGCTAAATAGTTATGCAGAGCACTGCAGTGCTGGGGGGATCCCAGGCCTTTGGCACATGCTTTGGAGGTCCCCTTGTGGACATGCTTCCTGAGCTAGTAGCCCAACTTGGCTGCAGCAGGAGAACATCTCTTGTAGCCTTTCTGGAGCAGGGGAGTCACTGCAGACCCTTTCTGGAAAGGGAAAAAGAGGCACCCAAACAGCTTAGTGGTCCCTGTCAACCAGGAAATGAACAGAGTCCCGAAGGCCCATTGGCTCACAGCCACTGAGCAATGCTATTTCAGTTTCTCTACCTCCACTCTGCAGGCAGTTGTGACAATACAGAATCTGCTTCTGCAGGCAGAAGTCTCTTTCCAGGGCCTGCACACCCAATACCAATGTTACCAGTAACATGTCAGAGCAGTGAGAAGAAGCAAGATACCCAGATTTAATGAACTAATCTAGACCAGCTGAGACTTTATCACAACTAAGTAAAGACCTCCAAAACCTCTACTCAAGCTCAGTCAGTCCTAAGCTTCCAGAAAAGTGACTTTCCATTGCAGTAATATATTCCCCACAAGACACTCCATTTGTCATAGCTACCAGGTTCCAGCTTCTAGCAGGAAAAAATGCCCAAGCATCTCACTGCTGTAAGGCTTCCTGTTCCTGATTTTTGTTTCCAGAAAAGGATTTGGCAAAGTTTTCTATGATACTGTCCCAATTTTTTTACACCAATCTGGCATGTCTGTTTAGCCTGATCCTCCCAGTGACTGTCATTCACCTTCCAGTTGCCACCTGTAACATGACTGAAAATACTGTCAGGTCCAGCATAATCTTCATATGCAGATAGAGCAATGGTGAGCATGAAAACCCTTGGATATGTTTGTACAGTCAGGTACAAGACTCCAAGGTCCCTCCTTGGAAGTGCACAGTCTGCATCACATCGTTTTGAGCACAGGGTACCCAAGAGCACCAGGCACAGGAGCTCATGGCCAAGCAGACCAAGACAAGCTATGTGCAGCCCACACACAGGGCATTCAGAGGGAGAGTCAGGAGGTGATCTGTCCTTTTAGACCTGCATAGATATAGCCTCTGTTCTCACCATGAGAACACAGAACCAAAAGCAGACCCATGATCTGAGACCAAACAGCAATCATACCTGGTGCTGACAAGTTTTAATCCATTCATGGTCCTCCCTGCTCTAAGCTATGACAGTTGGGCCAAGCAGGATCCAAAACCTCCTCCAGCCTGCCTTTGTCCCCACTCTGATCTGTGAAATAATAAATAGTGATAAATCTTGACAGAGAGCATCCAAGTGTCTGGCATGCTGTGGAGGGTGAGGGCAAGGCAGCTTCTGCTACAGGAGATGATCTCTGGCCTGCCTTTCTTGATGACCCCAGAGAATTCACACCGCCCTGCTCCCTCCTCTTGAAAGGTGATAACAAAGGTGTGAGTTTCTAAGCCTGACTGGCTCATGGAGTTAAAACCCAGTGAACCTGACCAGATCAGTGATAAAGCCAGAGCTCTGCTGAATTGGTCATTCTCTTGCTCTCTCCTTCTCTTGCCTGACCCCTCTTTTGCATGGTTCATAGAATCGGCAAAACTCCCTGACACAGAAACTGGAAGACACTCGATCTGTCGGTAACAATTTCCAGCAGCTCTGACAGGAACAGGCAGAGCACAGGAAGAATAAAAAAAAGGGAAAGGGCAAAAAAAAAAGATAATTCCATCTGCCTTGTATTCTCCCTTTTATTTTCCCTTTGGCTGCCTCTCTTTCCTTGCACTGTGTGTCTCCTTTCCTTTGTCTGCTGCTGGACAGATGAAGATAGTCCATGTGCTGCAGAAGGCATCCCAACTTGAGCCATGAAAGAGACTAAATCATCCCAGAGCAAAGACTACATAGAGATGGGTAGATTAAACCTCTTACTTTAAAGCCCCCACAGCACCTGCAGCATGCTGGTTCCATGTCCTGGTTGTCCACACTGGCAGGGAGGCTTGGAACACACAAGAAACATCAGTAGAGAAGATGAGGCTGGCAATGATTTATATCCACATAATATTTACATTTTTTAGGTCACCTTTGCTGGGGCTGAGAAGATGCTTTCTTTCATTTTATTTCGCAGAGTTAAGTGTGGACTGGAAACATCAGTGTGTTTTTACCCACTAGATGAGTGGCTCTTTGATCCTTCCTTCTCTCATCACTGTGGCTTGAAGCCTGATCCACAGTGGGCTTCACAGAGTATTGGGGGTCTGTGAGTAGTTAAGGCATACAGAATGAGATTTCTGCAGCCCCTTCTGAGCTGTACATCTGACTCACAGACTGATACTGTCACTAATGAGACTGGACTCTGAAACCCAGGTAGTTCTTGTCCATCCTGGAGTTTTGATATCCTTCACTAAGCAAAAGTCATCCTATCCAAGTGTCTAGGGAGAGGCAAGCACACAGTATGATGCCTACCTTTTCAGATAACACCTGCCCTCCAAGCCAAGCATCAGATCAATGAGTTATAGATACTGGAATCTCTGTTGTATCTTCAGAGCTGCATTTCCCCCATCTCTCCCACTGAAGAACAGGTTTTTCAGAACAGGTGATCTTTTGAAGGAGATATGTGAGTTGATAGGAAGGAGAAGCCATTGCTCCAATGGGCCAAAGGCCAAGAAATAGCAGGATTTATTACACAGAACTAACTTCCACCATGACAGAATCATATTATCATATTGTCATACAACCTGCACCTTCAGAAAATACACACCCTTGGAAGAGTCCAGCTTGAAAATAAGACCTGAGGTGATACAAGCCATTTGTGTAGAGGGAGGAAGGGAGAACACTGGAGGAGAAATAGAACAGGTGACAAGAGCAAAAACACACAGAACACACTTGATTACCAAATGGCACAGCAAGTCAGGATTTTACATTTAGCCCAGACACCACTTGTGACAGAGGGTGATATCACCAGCAGGGTGTTATCCACCATGAAGCCCTTTCCTTTAAAAAGGCAAAGCACATCTAGCTCAGAACTCACACAAGTTGTGCGAGTTGTCCTAGATGACACTGGGTCCATGAGTCCAAAACATACAGATTGATTTATTTTTAACTCCTGATACAGGCAGAAATTCAGAATAAAAGCTTTACTCCTTCCTGTCCGGTAGGAACATCATCAGTGTCTATTTAAAGAAGGAACTGGTCCTAGAGTTGAAGAGAAGACTGAAATCTAACTTTGGAAGTGATCAGGGAAGTTGCAAAACTCCACAGCTTTTGGTGTTTTCTTCACCTCAGCTAGCCAGAGAAGCTGCCATAACCTGGCTGGTGAGGCAGGTGGTGTGTGGCACTGCAGCCTGGCTGAGTGTTCCAGCAGCTGCTGACAGGGGCAATGGTGAAATCTGGGGCAGGAGGGACAAGGGGTGGATGTTACACACCACATGCTGTCTGCTGGTGTGACGAGGCTACACAGCAGGGGTGGATGTTACACAGCACATGCTGTCTGCTGGTGTGACGAGGAGAATCCCAGAAGCAGGATACACAGATTCAACAGCTCAATGAAAGAAAGAGGCAAATTAGACATCTCATAGGAGCGAGAAGGAAGATGCTAACAGGCCCCCACTTGAGAACACCAGAACCCATCTTGGAAACCTGGCAGTCATGTAATTTTAGACTGAGCATCCTTCAGAACAGCTATTGCCTCCCATCACGCTTTACACAGCACCCACCACCACAAACCCCAGCTGAGATGGGACAACCAGGCCATGAAGAGCAGCAATGAAAACAGAACAGAACAAACTCAGTTTATGCAACGTCCCTCAAGCAGAAAGCAGACACAGTGAGGTGCAAATGCCTCTAGTGAATCTGAAAGCAAGTCCTCTTTAAGGCCAGAATTGGACAAATTGCACCTATAGTTGCACAAACTGATGAAAAGCCTGAGTGACTCAAAACCTAGGGAGGCTCATGGAAAATCAGGGCTGGGAAAGTGAGGAAGAAAATCAAACCCTCCTGGTACAGCTGCAACCTCCCGCAAGTCAGCAGTGGGTGCTTCAAGATTCTATCCACCACAACCACACCAAATTCAGACTGTGCCAGCACGGCAGTTTGAGGTGAAACAGTCAAGTAGCTGAATACCAAGGATAAATAAGATTTCTGCTAATCCTGCTTTCACAGCAGGATACTAGAAAATTTAGCTGACCTTTGTTAAATAAGCTCAATGGGTCCCTTGAGAGATGGTGAATTACTGTGAGTGAGCAAAGAATGTCTGCCCTGGACTACAGCCTGCAGAGAGAGTTTTTTCTTACACAAGAGGCTGCAATCCACCCCATTTCACTGGACAGTGTATTTCTTTTATTCCACAGGGAATAGGCCATCCCAAGCCACTGCAAGGCAAGCCAGTAGTGCTACATCTGTAGAACACCTCTCAGCAGCATAGGAGACACTCCACACCACATGGCTTTTTAGCGGTGGCACTGGAAACTCTCACCAGGAAATCTGAGCTGCCAACAGAGCACTTCTTGCCCCAGGATGTCACTGCCATGGCTGCCTGTTTCCCTGCTCACAGGTTTGCCCTCTGGATTGCCAGCACGTGCACCTGTGCAGGGTCTCCAGGGGATAATGAAGGAGAGACAGCAACCTGGAGACAAGCCCATCACAGACTTTGACGGCACAGGGTCCCTGCACTAACGTACTGTCAATCCATTGGCAAAACATGGGCCAAACCAGTACCACAGCCAGATGCTGTCAGACCAAAATTTCATTGCTACACACACATTTCCTTTGGGAAATAAAAAAAATTTAACACCTGTCTACCCGTTCCAGCTAGACTAGCTGGAATTTAGACCACCTCATCTGACTGGCTGAGGAAGCAGATGAGAGAGCAAGGTAACACAAAGCTTTTTCATTTGTGTTCTGGCTGAAGTGGATTTGATGAGACACAGAGGTCACAAAGGGTGACATCAGTTGAGACATTATTAACATGTTGCAGCAGAAGCTACAGGCTATTTCCTTTCCAGGTGTAATAAGACAGAAACAGTATTACAAACCTGCATCTAAGATCTCCCATTCAGCATCTAACAAGCTGGATCAGAAAGCCCGGGCCAACTTTTTTACAGTGAACCAAGCTAGGACAAATCTCACCTGGAAAAAATATGTCCAGAACTACATTTATGGGTATCCACAATTGCTCCAGGTGCCACTACTTTTTTCTTTCACAACCTCAAGTAATAAGAAGGAGTAGAGATGGGAGAATTGCAATCAAACTACCCTTTTCCATTTCTCATTCTTTAAGCAAGCCCTGAGTACCTGAATAGACAAATACCTGGACTGTCCACTCATAGCAAATTAAAAACAAAAAGTATGCTTCAGACTTTGACCACCCTTTATTTCTCTCTCTCTCATCTCCCCCAATTCTGACCTCTCCAAAGTTCTCAACTGAAACAAATCCCAGATTCCAGTGTCCATAAAAACAGGAACATTTTTATTTTTGTTTTGAAGCCTAATTCAATGACCCTGCTGAGGTGGGGGTGGGTAAGGAAACAAGATCATTCATCGTGGCTGAGCAGTACAATTCCATTTGCCAGGCTCTGAAATGAGAGATACTGCTGATGAAGTCAAAAAAGGAAAACACTCCTCTGTGTCATTTTTCTCCTTTTCCCTACCCCAAGTCTGTTTTATGCCTTGCCCCCTCTCTACCCCCTCAGTCTCCCAGCAGGCTCTCTGAAGATAAAGGGGGAGAGAAGCAGAAAGACTGGTATCTTTCTCAAGGGAAACCCACACCTCTCAATATTCAGAATACTGAATATGAAATGTCAGAGGAGTTATCAATCTTACTTTGAAAGCACAAGGAGCTTTATTTGTTAGTGCAGGATGCAAAAGGGGTCTTCCAGAGCCATTCACTGACTCTTCAAAGCACATTTCACCACTGGAAGTTTGTGATTGCTCACTCTACCTAGTGTCCAAGTAGGAAAGGGAGACACATTCAGTCCATCTGTCCTAGGCAGCAAAGGAAGGTGTAGACAAGTAGAAGAATATACAATGGCAGCAGAGCTGTGCAGAGGAGCAGCATGAGGTGAGGGCCAATTCTTAGTTAGTAGAAAGTCATATGTTCCTTCAATTAGCTTCTAAGACATGATGATGCAACTCAAAACATGTAAGGAAATTAATCAAATTCTGTTGACATCAATGACCACAGTGTCTGTGGAACCAGTTGAGCCTGAATCTTTCCCTCCACCGTAGGCTCATCTCTTATCATCAAGATATCAGCATTCTTCCTTACCTCTTCCTTAACTTCAGTGCAAGCAGACAGAAGCCACAGTGAGAATCAGAGTGCAGCCTGAGATATGACAAATAGCTCCAACTCAATAATCACATACTACAAAGCAGTATGGAGAACTGGATCCTGGCAGAGCAGAGGGAGAGGGCAGGTTAGGCTCCAGTGAGATCAGTGGAAAACACTACTGGTAGGGCATCTCCAAAAAAAAACAAGAGATACCTATATACACAAATTGTCAGCACTAAGTTTCCAAGTGAAAGACAGGCCAGCTCTGTGACAAGCAAAGATCGGGGCAGGACTGCTCACTGGTGAAGAAAGATAGCAGTGGGGCCATAGGCTGCAGATATGTCTGGTCTATCTGGCTTGCCACCTCCTTGTCAGCCCCACAGTTCAGGAGGCTGACATTCCTAACCATCTCCTATTTTCTGCATTGTGTAATCCACAGCCTTCAAGAGTGCACACCATCCCACTTCAGGGCAGCCAGTAGGGAGAGGTTTCAGTCTTCCCCACCTCATCCCTCTGACTACTCCCTGACTTTATACCCAAACATCAGTGGTTGTATATGAACAAGACAGTATGCCATCCAGCTCTCTCTTCACTTGCTACCAAATTACAGACAAACCAGATATGTGCTGGTTCCAGGAACCTACAAGAGATCATGTGTGTTGTTCTCTGACCAACATTTTCAAACCTTGAAAATAAAGATTTGATTCTTAGTTGTACATTTTCTACTAACTAAGAATATTCTGCTGCCGAAAAGTTAGTGTAAGTAGCACACCTATTCAGGGGATGGGATAGGAAACCTGGGCACCCCACAGTATTCAGTGCATCCTGTTTAAGAACCAGCTTGGGGAGACAAGTACAACTCACTTGATTCCCAGGGAGCTACACTGATTCAAGTTGACTAAATATTCAGACCTTAAGTTCCATACAGGAAAGTTTGAAAATGCTGGACTGCTGCTGTTTCCTGCAGAGCCAGCATGTGGAAATGAGGTGCTGTTGTTTATGACAGACCACTGTGCAGAAAAATTCCCCTGGTCTCAAATGTGACCTCTCCATTGGAGGTCACCAAAAAGTCATCAGTGATTTCATCAGATATCAACCAACTCAATTGCCCTTACGTGCACACGCAGCAGTAGCAACGCACAGGTCACACTCATTTCCTTGTGTGAGTCAGTCACTCTGAGCCCAAGGCCACCAGTTAGAAGAAAGAAAGATCGTCTGAGATCCTGAATTAGATTTCTGCTCTTGGCTCAGATCTCATTCTCAGAAATATGCCTACTGAGTGATTACAGGAATAATACACCCAGTTTAGTGTTACAGGAGGCTGTCCTAGGGACAAGGGGCTGCACAATGGCATCTACCGACACCCCAACTCAGCTGTAGATGTGCTCTGGCATATTTACCCTGTGGATTTGTATGGTTGTTGCCCAATGTTAGCTTGGGAAAGACAATAAAGAGATGAAAGAATAATACAGACATGAGGGCGACTGTTTTCCAAAGAGGAAACATTTGCTCTAGCTGCTAATGATTTACAGGGTCACGTTATTCACTGTTGACATATTTTATTGTCATTATTTATCACACTCACTCCAGGAGCCCTAAGGAACCCTGCACAGGAACTTGGGCCGTGTAGCACAAGGTGATGTACAAATACAGAGAGCTGTCAGGGGGGTAAAGGCACCGGAGTCCTGCCAGCTGCTGCCACTGCAGAAGATACTGCAGATTCACAGCAGGACATAAAAAGGCAGTAGGGGGAAGATGGCAGGTGTCCAGAGTGCCAGAGTATTTCTCAGCTCAGCACAGAACAAAAAGATTCTCTTCACTCCATCAAGTTTATAGAGTTAAGTTCACAATTGCTAAATGCTTGCATCATTTTTAATGCTTTCTTACTGGCCACAAGGCTGTCAAAATGCAGAGTAACTGCCTGCGCAGTCAGAATCCTGAACAGGAGATTACCCAATAATAATAATTATTATTATTGGTATTATTACTACAGATTTATATCTCTATCATCATCTCTCTATCAAGAGAGATGTTGTATACTCTCCTCATGAAATAACATTTGCTTTGCTCTTCACAGAAGAATCAGAGGCTTTACAGGCAAAAATATATTGGCAAGTTACTCCAAAAGCACTCCAAGAAGGCAGAGGTCTACATCAAATATGTACATTTGCACCTATTTAGTCTATGATCACTTTTGTAGTGGTGTAAATCAGGAGTAATGCTCCAGACACTCGGCTAATACACATCAGTGCAGTTCACTGATTTCATATAAAAACCCTGCAGACATTAGACAGGGAGAGAGTGCAATCAGACCCTGTCCGAGATCACCCCGTGTCCATATGCTGTTATTCATTACAAAGTATGATCTCAGTGCCTAGGGGCTCCTAGGAAGGCCAAAGTCCCCTCCACTACATTCTGCACTGATCAGTAATGACATACAGCACCTGCTTCAACAATTTGCAATGAAAGCAGACAGAAACCAGGTATATTCTGGTTACATTCTCAGATGATGAAAATACTGCCAAGTCTTGCAATTACATGGTGAGCCCATACAAGTCACAATTTTTCTTCAAGTCTCAGCTCTCAGTCTAGTGAGCTGATGAGATCTTGGAGAAAAAGGCTACTTTTTCACTTAGAGAAGCCTTACAACTCAGACCTCCAGCCTGGCCTTTCTGCCCATTTCTGCCCATTTCTGATTTCCAGCTGCATCTTCAGCGCGTGGGTGAGTTGGCTCTCAATTCTATCTATGCTATATCAGTCTAGAAGAAACAAGAAGTCCAAAGAACAAAACAATGGGAAAGAAAGAATGGTTAACAAATGCCACTACAACCCTTGTGAGTCAAAACTAACACAAACTTTTCAAACTGAATGTTCACTCTGCCTGAACTTGAGTCAGAATTTCCAGTTCAACCTGCATATTGATTTTACTTAATTATTATCCAGATCTAAAGAAATAATTTCTCTGTCAAAAAAGAAAAAAAGAAAAAAAAAAAAGAAAAAAAAAGAAATACCAAGACACATTAGGAAAGAGAAAACACCCACCACTGCTCCAAGACAGTGGTGGGAGCTATGCAAAGCTGGCAGCCACAACCCTCCCTGCTCTGGTGATACAGTGCCTGTACCAGAAGAAGGACCCTCTTCAGGACCTTTCTGCACCTCAGCATGAAATCACTGGATGAGGTCAGAAGGAATTATGGGGACTGTCATATTCAATCATCCTGTCCAAACCAAGACCAACAAGAGGAGGTTGTTCAGGGTAGTGTCCAGTCAGTTTTTAAACATCTCCACAGATGGAGACCCCATAAGCTCTCTGTGAAACCTATTCTAGTGTTTGACCACCCTATAGCAATAGGTACATGGCTCACATGTGGAGATATTCAGCCATCTCTTAACCTGATTTGTTCACCATGTGTCAGAAATTAAATAACTCACTGTCCCTAGTCAGCCTGTTACAGTAGTGTAAGAAACCTACTGCAATAACACTTGGAGCCCAGCTGGAGCTCAGGAGCCCATATGTTACATCTGTCACACCACGAACAGACCAGACACAAAGAGAGAGAAAGAGGATATAGAGAAGTGGCATGGTTCAGCTCAGTTCATACAACAGAAAGGACTAAACCCAGGGTCTCTGAATCCTCTGTTCACAGCATCAGGAGAACCATGCTAACACATTCACATTGAAGCATTTATGTTCTGCTTTGCCACCAACACTGGTGATATTTTTCATAGTAAGTACAGGCTGTTACAAGTTTAGCCTTTACCTTTTCCTGTTCACAGATCCAAAAAAGGCTTTCTAGAAGATAAGTTTCTTGTTTGAGTATTCCATACATAAGGAACATGCTCAAACCTCAGTTGCAGCAATTCCCCTTCAGAAGAACTTTCATTCCAATGTAAGATATCTGAGGTCACTAAAGATATCTGTCCTAACTACTGCAATATGGATTAACCATGGAAAGAGCAAATAGCCACAAAGCAGGAATTTTCTGATGGACCAAGAGCCACATATGTCTACAGGCCTCTTAGAAGGTCATCTTCTCATTAAAACTGCCAGGTGCAAACACATATCCCCTGTGGTCTGTGATCTCATTGTAGGGCTGTGCAACCTCTCTGTCCAGGGCAGGGACACAGCTGCTCTGAGAAGTTCCACTTTTTGCATTTGTTGCCTTCTGCCAGCAGTTTTCTGGTTAAAGGCAAAGCTGAGGGAAAGTTAAAGAGCAGCAACAGCTGCTCCGGTGCCTTCCCCAGATGTTCAGCTATGTTCAGCCGGTTAACAGTTTGAGAAATCATTCGTCAGCAAAGGTTTTTCCTGCCTTGCAGGCTTATCTCTGAAACAATATGGTACTTACAGAAAAACTCATTCTCATCCTGCCACACTTAGCACCTAAAAACCCCTTGTCATTTCATAACCCACCACAGACTCTCTATTCTCTCTTTGGGTTGTAGAAATTATTTGGTGCCTTGATGGACAGAGATGTGAAGAGGCACCCACCCAGTAAAGACTATCTGCAGGCACTCACAAAGGTTAATCCAAACGTTTCATGAATTTTAAAAGTTGACCCACTTTTTCTGAATCCTGAGCTTCAGCATGTCCCCCTGCTAGAGTGCTTTCTTCAGCTCATTATCATTCAATTACTGTTATGATTCTCTGTTACAGGGACTGATTGCAGAGGTCAGTGAAAGGAAGATTACAAGGAGTGTTAATGTTGGGATTAGGGTATGGTGGAGATCAGGGTGGAGCAGAGTGGCTCATGTCCAGAGTTACAGCCAGTCAAATTACAAACAGCAAAGGACAGTTTAAGAAGGCCAGAGTTAGGACCTCTTAACACCAGGTATCAAGGACTTGGAAGTGAACCACAGTGACAAGAGCTAATTGCCGGCAGGATACAGTCAGGACAAATTACAAGTGTTAACTGCCAATTAAAATGACAGGGCCAATATCAGGGCCACTACAAAGATCAATTATGGGATTACAGCAAAGGCCTACAAGTACATAAGAACAAAGCCCACCTGCAGCCACACGGAGAAACTCAGACGAGGAGCTTCCAAAAGTGGGAGAAGACTTTGCCTTGAGGCAGCTGAAATACAGAGGCCCAGCCTCTCACAGCTGGCACAGCTGAGTTTCAGGGAAGTTCAGGAAACAATGCTGCTTTACTCCAGCTGGGGTTTCAGCTGTGAGGCTTTTCTGGTGGTAGGAGTAAGACATGACTTATCTTATGGTTGTAAAAGACCTACCAAGAAGAGCAGGAGACAGATGTCTTTACAAAGGGCTCACTGGAAAAAGAGCACAGCTCTATCAGCCTGAGGAACAAGCCAGGTGTGAAAACCAAACCTCCTGTATTGCTTCTTTGCTGATGTTGACACCAGTGAATCTGGGATCAGAGGTTTTAAACTCAGCCTTGCTCTTTCTGTGCATAATTAGCTGTCCATCCATAAGCACATCATGCAGTGTGTGAAAAGGTTCCTCGGACCTCTGGTGAGCACTCCAGTCATTTCAGAGCAACAGACAGAGCTTTATTAATAACTTTAGAGAATTTTTCCTCTGTCTGCAGAACGCTCACATTGCACTTAGGACCTGACACATATTCTGAGCTCACATAGACATTCTCGCCCCCTTTGAAGACATCTGGACATAGATATTGTAAAATCAGGAGAGGGGTATAAAAGTGCCATCTCTCTTTTGCCCTCCAAAGCAATCTAGGTGAGGATGAGGCCAGAGCTTAAGGTGGGCAGGTAGAGAAGCCACACTGGGCTGGAGGGACAGATGTGCAGATTTTCCTAGAGCCTGAACTTTGATTTGTTCAAAGAAAGATGCCCTTGTTCAGATATCCCTTGTTCAGGGATATTCCAATTGCAAACTCTGTTCTGCATTTGCTCTCCCCTTGTATCAATCTACCAATACCTTGATCCCAGCTTGGAACAAAATTGCTTAGTGCCCACAGAGACTGAACACATCCACCTTTGGGGCAGTGTTGTGGTGTGTTGCAATATCCTGTTTTACCTTCTCCCTTCCCCCTCGCCCCTCGCTGAGTGTGCCCTGTCAATCAGGCTAACATACCAGCAAGGCGTCGTGTGATAGGTGTCCCTAGTCCCTTGAGACCCTGCCCCTTCACCTGGTTGGTGGCTCACCTGTCCCCTCCCCTTCCCCTGTCCTGAGCTTAAAATGTTAATGAGACCATGCGGCCTTATTCTGTTAGCAGCAGTGGCCCGGTGCAGACATCTCTGTACCCACGGAATAAACATCTGGCAACCTTCTAGCAGAATCCGCTCCCTTTCTCTCCACCATCGCCAGAAGCTCTCTCTCCTGAGGAAACGGAGTCCTGACAGCCTGGATTTGCCCCGCTGCACTTTCCAGCAGCCAAGGTATCTCTGGGGTAAAACACCGCAGTGCTGCCTTTGGCCCAGCAGCGAGGGTCAGAACTGGCCCAGGCACCATCTAACTGGTTGTATTGGGATTCATATTCCAATAGGGCAGAACAGATCACTCCAGAATCTTTCACACATGGAGGAGACTGATTCTCTGCATGCCAATCCTAGAAAGATCAAATTACACAGTCCTAAATACACAGAAGCTGCACAGATTTCTTAACCCACACTGAAGTTAACTGCAATCCAACAGAACACCTGTCTCAGCAGCACAATGGAGATGACACCAAAACCTCATCCCAAAAAGTCTGGCATTCCTACCCTAGCTTTGCACCTGCCCTTATACTGCCCAGCTCCCAAGTTACACCAGAGCACAATTTGTCCAGGCTACCAAACAATCTCCTTTCTACTGGCTGGACAAGATCCCCTCAGTCATGTGCTGTGCAGAGGCAGCCAGTCAGAGCTGCACTGCCTCCTCAGCTCTCCCCCAAGATGCTGCTGTAAATCCAAAGAGAGATTATCTTACCTGCCACAGTGTTGCCTCCTTGACTGCCAGCAACGGCAAAGGGACTGGTGAAAAATGCTGTAAATTAATTAACATCAGACCTCTTGTAGCTGTTTGTTACTGTAAACAAACATTTTAATATGCAGTAATTAATTAAATCTGCCATGCTGTCCCCCTCCTCCCATTGATCTTTCTTCAGCTTTTCTTCTGCTCTGCCTCATCTTTTTCGCTTGGTGAAACAGATCACTTGCAAACAGAGACACAGCTTTCCCAATGGTCCAACTGCAGCGACCCAATTCAAAGAGATCACTTTCCTCTTCTTAATCAAATGTTGGAATTTTTTTTGCCCACACATCTGGGTTTTTTCCCTCCTCCTGTGCACATTCTTTTCTCTCTGACATTTTCCTTCCCACTTATCAAATGCAAAAGCTAAATTAATTGTGTTTAATAAAAAATTTAAACAACATCCCAACACTTACCAGTTGTTCCCCAGACAAAAAAAAAAAAAAAAAGAAAAGAAAAAAAGAAGAAAAAAAAAAGAAAAAAAACCTTAGATTATCTATCTTGGCACAAACCATTTCCCTTCATCAGAATCTTTCCAGCCTCCTCCTCTTACAGCTCAGCTCTTTTATTCTCTCAACTCTAAACTGAGCCCTAAGTTTCCTCTTAAGCTGTAGGCAAGCTGTACCAGGCACTCAGAAAAAACACATGTTCCAGTTAAGTTTTCCTATTAGCTCCAGCTAACACTGTCACAACCAGTAGAAAGCACAAACCCAGCATTCCAGTCAGAATGGGTGGAAAAGCATCAAGGAGCAGGAAGAGTAGGGCTGTTCCATGACAGGATATAAACCAAGACCCAGAGGTGGCTGAGCAGCTGCAACACTCACCAGTTAGAGTGCAGTTTCACAATATCTAGACATGACTGCCAGAAGAGCACCCATGAGCATTCCCTTCCTGCCCCCCCACCCCAAGGTGTGTCTTCACACTTTACAAATTGGCTGTGAAACAATATGCTTTCTGTGGGTTGACATGGGGCTATTTCAGGGGCACACTAAGCCCAGGTACTAACATGTCATAGGGAGGTGGCAGCTAAGGCAGGGACATGGAAACACAATAGAGATATGAGGAGAGGGACTCCAAGGACACTTAGGCCAGTGCCCTTTTCCACAATCACAGCAAATAACATTTGGACGTGCCCTGCCCAGTCTAAGTTCCATTTGGCATGTTCACATCACTGCTCTGACCCAAAAATTATGGTAATACTTGAACAGACAGAGTGCATAGGTTTGTTGGATGAGGACTGGGATTTAGGAGCATCTCTCTATGTGCATACAGATGGAGGCAAGTGTATGACAATGAATTTACAGAAAGGTGTGCTCATATAATAAATGCTATGGTAATGCATACTCTTCGTGGAATGAACTCTTTCCTTGATAGGCTGTAGCAGTTTCATGTTCAGACAACATTTCCAAAGACACCCAACAAAATTTTAATCCCATGGGGAAAAAAAACTGTTGGTGTGTGTGGAGTAAAGCCAGCACTAGTTGAAGTGGGAGGCAGATGGAGCAGAAAGGAACTGCAGTTCCTCACCAAGACTGGGTTATACTGCTGCAGGGAGAAGTTGCCCTTCCTGGCAACCACAACTACTTAAAGAACAGAGCCAGGGCCAGGAGGAGGGTGAACTGTGAACCCCTTTGTGCTATCCTGGTCATTTGATGCAACCCCTATTCCTTCTAGAGAACAGAATTTCTGCAGACCTTACATTTGCCAAGCAGAAGAGCACCAGCTCTGTTCCATCACAGGGGGAGAGTGCCCTAACCTCCACAAGGCTGTCGGGGTGTGCAAGGCTGCCTCATACTTTCTAAATTGTGGGCTTTGCCACAAAACGTGGCTTCAGTGAAGCCAACCACAGTCATGAGTACCCAGCCCCTCTAAGGAGCAGGCCTTGTATTTGCGGTTTTATTATCCATTTTTCTTTTAATGTCCTGCACACTTGAGAAACCCTGTGTGAGAGTCAGAATGAGAGAGAGAGAAAGAGAGAGAGCTCATCATGCCCATAAAAGGGACAGATTCTGATTAGCTGAAGTTATAAAAATGATTTATACTTGCAAACATTATTTCTACTTGTATTGTTTGCCTGCAAGCGTTAACATCACGTCATGGACACTGTAGCCAGGCTCAGTCATCCCTTGAGACAGGACAGATGGCTAACGTTCCCTTCCTATCAAAGAAACCCCAGAATGCAGAATTGGGGTGACCAGAAGAAAGACTTTGCTCTGGCTCTTGGCACTTCCGAGCCTCATGGGAACATTCATCCTCACGCAGCCAAAACAGAGTCCCAGGCATCAAGAAGAGCAATCCTGATGTCAGCTCCTTCTCTGTGCTTGGCATTTCTCAAACAGGAGAAGCATGCTGAGTCCTGCCTATATTGTGCACTTTCCCCGCCTCCTGCCAGCCCAGATCTGGGTTTATTTCCTCATCCGTGATTATTGTAAAGAGGAGCAGAATGAAATGCAGATGCAAAACATGCTCGTAAGAATTTCCTCTCTCTCTCTCCCCCATCTGCCAGAGAATAGATTTTAATCTTTAATCCATGAGCAATCAGCGAACACTAGCGAATTGCAAATTACAGATGTTTTACTGTCTTTGGCATTTTTAGCTTCCTCGCTTCCCCACTGCCACTCAGTGTCTTTCTCACATCCTCCCCTCTTCTGCATTCATCGAATGCCACGCGCCATCACCAAAACCATATGACACTGTCATCATTTGGTAATTAAACCTTTACTCACTTTAAATACGCAAAGCTGGCTGGGGTAAGCAGCACTTAACCCCTTCCTGACAGGCTTTATGCATATCTGGAATGAAGGGAAGGGGGGATGTTGGACAGAACAGTGAGTGAGAGGAAGCCCAAAGTTTGAAACCGTGTCCTAGTGCTGATGGCTTTCTCTGAAAGCTTCTCTGCTCTAAGACAGTCCAAAAGAGATAGCAAAGGTCTCTGCTTGTTTCCATTTACCCTTCCATCAGGACTGTCTGGTGCCACTGACAGAGGGGAGCACAGGCTCCTCTGTTAAACAAACCCCATGGGCTGCCTGAAGACTTGGGGTTCCTGGTAAAGAACCTATTCACCATAACTATAACCCTGCACCACACTTTCATACTAACTAACTACCGGCGCAGTCCTGGCTGCTTCAAGCTGTTTATTAGCTGTCCCTCAAACTGTCCCAGTCTGAGGTCCTTGGTTTGAGGCTTTCCTGCCCCAATAGAGATCTCCAAAGAAAATCAAGTGCAAGGATAACAGGCAAATATAGAATAGATACAGAAGCATGGGGGTACCTCTAGAGGGGTAAAGAGTAGGTGTGTAACCACACTTCCTGGAAGTATGTTTCAGCTGTGAAGGACAAGGAAGAACTTTTAGATTGCCTAAATTGCAAACTTATGGAGAAAAGGCAAAATACAGCAGAAAAGCTTTCAGCACGATCTGCTGTGCTGGCCTGGGTCTCTTGTCTTAGGGTGGCCTCCAGCAGGGCTCACAGCAGGGTCCCCAAGTGAGCACTCAACCCCTGTCTGTGAGAGATCTGAAATCTCAGTGGAGGTTAAATCACAATTCATTATCAAAGGAGTCCAAGGTAAATCAGAGCTGAAGAGAGTAAGACGTGGCAAGAAGGGAGAGAGGGAGGGAGGAAGGGAGGAAAACGTTGCTGCAATTATTTTGCCATAGATTGGCAGGGCCTGCTTTCCCTGTAAGAAGACTGCAACATTTGGGGAAACATAAATAACAGTTGACAAGAGACTGCACCGCAGAGACAGGCAGTAATTGTTTCACCTCCCTGTGTGCCCTGTCCACTGTAGACTCCCAAGGAACTACCTTTGTATCTTAGCTGGAGGCAGCAGCTCAGGGCCCCTCTGGACTAGGAACAGCCAGAGCCTTAATCATTTTCTACAAGTTTGTCAATTTAACAAGTGTTTGCCCAAGGGGCATCTGTCTTCCTGCCTTCCTTTATTTCTCTCTCTGCTTGTTTGTTTGTGAGCTGGTGCATTCTGGCTGCTATCACCAGCTTCACATGAGTCTGGCTCTAAGCAGGATGTGGCCCTCACTGGAAGCAATATGGTTAACCCCAGTTTCAGAGGTTACTAAATGGTATCCTCTCCACTTTCTGCCTTTGCTTATATTTTTCCTCCATCTTTCCTTCCTGTATGTGTGGGCTGTAGCAGTCACACAGTGCTCCTTCTCTCCTGCCTCCCTGCACCAGACTGACTTTACCCCATGGCAGCTGGAATTAAATTCACCCAAAAGCTGAGCACTGACTGCTCTTGAAAACAGTGTCTTTCAGCAAGTCCCCACAGGACCTGGGGCAGCACCAGGGAGCTCTGGTTCACCAAGGCATTTTAGCATGGCATCCAGCTGATGGGTGTCTAAGCTGAAGGTACAGCTGTGTCGGGTGAGGAAGAGGAGGAAGGTAGGAGTGAAGACTGCTGATGGGAAGGGGTGCACTCCCCTCCCTGTGCCAGGTGTCCCCAGGCCCTCTCAAAGCGTGACAGATTGAAACACAGAACTTGGGTATTTTCACAGTACTTCAGACAACTGAAAAACAGGTACAGAATTGTCTCTCTTCTTTCTCTTTGAATAAAGCAATTAGAAAAAAAAATACCATAAGAAAGTTTCCAGTGCCTGATTTTAAACACATTAATTTGTTTCAGATTTCTCAGGGTGGGGTTACTTTCAGAGACAATGTACCTATTAGCTATAATCCTCAATATCATGGTAACATGCCATTACTCCCTCTCACATTACTCTAAGCCTCTGTTCTCAGAGAGCATTCAGCTTTGGTGCCCATGATTACCAAGACCTGGTCTTAACCCTAGCCCAAATCTCAAGCTTCAGGGTCAAGTGACCCATCTCTACAGTAAAGTAGACTGAAGGACACAGAAGTCCAAAGGCACCAGATCTCTTCCTTGTTGTAAACGCCCAACAGACTCTAATTAAAAAAAAAAAAACAAAAAAAAAAAAACAGTGTCCAATTAAACAAGTGATAGCCAGAACTGCCATCGTGTAGTAAGAGAGAACAAAACATCTCCCTAAGGATGACAACCCTAAAAAACACATTTATATTGACTTCCTCAACCTAAAACTTCACTTGAATTATAATGGACAGCTCATCCTTGCAGTCAAGAAAAATTTAAGACTCAGCAGCTGTGAGAGCTCTCTAATGTCCATTCAAACTTGGTTCTAGTCATTTGGACTGAGATGATTCTCCAGGCTATATTTCTGGCTGCAATCAGACTTTCATTCTAGTTTGGCTGTGGTACTACAAAGATCTTCTAGTTCAATGCCCCATTAGGACTGCTAACCATATTTATACAGTGATGTGCCACTCTCTCTTTAAGAGAGAGCTGTCTTCGTCTGGAAGCTTTACAATATTTTTTCCTGAATCGCTTTTATGGACTTATTCTAGTATTTCAGCACCAAGACACATCCTTACACACTATCTCCAGGACAGTTATTGCTGTCTTAAAGACAGGGTAAAAACACAGAATAAATTCAGCCAGTATCTTCAACACTCAGTGAAGCCACAAATATGGATATGCAGAAGGTTTGGATTCTATCCTAGATTTGATTTAGGTCTAAATATTAAATATGTGACCAAATTGTTTAGAGGAGTCATTAAAGATGGGAGTGAAAGGAAACTGCTGGTAATTACTCCCCTGTGAGTTAGAACAGGGAAGAAAGGATTGACTGCAAAACATATGTGTTCCAGATATGGCTTTTAAAATAAACTGGGTGATAAGAGCTCAGGCAACATGACATTATTGCAGGCAGGCAGTACAGCAGTCCCAGGAAACCTCCCTGCTGCTCATCTGTCAGTATTTATATTTTTTTACGGGGGGGTTGGCCCTGAGCTTTGTACTTAGGTCAGAGTAACTGATTACAAGGGAAGACTTGACCATGATCCCTTTGAAAAAGGTGAGCAAAATAACATTCACTTAAACACTTAGATTCACGACACATTGCATCTCACATAAACCATACCAGACGCAAAAATCTCAAGTCAAATGAGAAATCTATCAGGATGCTCACTTGGCTTTTCTTGATCTTTGAGACAGTAAAGAAATCTTCACAAGAGCCACAAGTACCAAAGAAATGCTTCATAAGTACCACAACAGCTATTGTTGGGATTGTCACCTCCAAGAAGGTGTCAGTGTGGATAACTATGAACCACAGATTCCAGTGTTTCTCTTCAGCTACAAGAAACCTGGAGCTGACAGCAGAACTTCTCTCTGTAAGCTGCCCTGTGTTCTCTATATGCTTGGAACTGCACCACAGCGTCTCCAAGACTTGCTGCCCTCAGGCCCTTACATGCCAGCAGTGGTTTATTATCTCAGTCTCCTTACCACTGGCAGGAAAGTCTTTAAGAAAAATGGGTGAAAAACCCAGGAAATGTGTGTCCTTATTAATCACTTAGGGTGATTAATCAGTTAGGGTTGACAAGGAGGAAGCAAGTCCTGGACCATATCTGGATACAGGAAGGAGAACTGGAAAGACCACTTCCCAAACAGTAAACAAGGCCCTAGAGGCAGAGGCCACAATTACTCAGATGCAACCAGAGAAGCTGGAATACCTATACAGGTTCCCTTCAATCTGACATGAAGATGGACAGGACCAAAGCAGACATACCAAGGCACTTTCCACCTGTCACTTGATCAAGAAATAGCTCTTCTGCCTTCCCCACCCACTTCTTGGTGATGAACATCTCCCTGAGTCATTTATAATGAAGATAATGGGTTTAAGAAGAGATGAGCAAACCACAATACATGGAGCATTTACATGGAGCATAGTCCTGATAATAGGCTAGAGAGACAGAAACACAGCCACCCTCCCCATCAGTGTCAGCTCCTTCTCCAGTAGTTATGGCCACAGCCTATTAGGTGCCAGAATGTTTTCCTCTGTGGCAAACTTCTCTGCATGGCACCATTTAACATTGAAGACCCCAGGCAAGACAGAACAGAGATGAGATATGCAGTTGCTCAGCACTGACCACTGTGGAATTAACAAGGAGATCAATGAGGAGTTTCTACTAAAGAGATCTCACTGCCCATGCTCTGTCCTCCCCACCCCCCTTCTGCAACTTTGTCTGACTCACTGACCTGTCTCCCTTATGTCTCCTCCAGCCCTTCCATTCATCCAGCCTGGGCACTTCACTGGCACACAGTCAGCCTGTAAGAACAAGAACTGCTCCAGAATGTAACTTGAATCCCAGGTCACATCTTAGGTTCTCTGACTACAGCTCCGGCTCTGCTAGCAATAGAAAGAGCCTCAAATATCCAGCATTCCAGGTGAAAAGATCCAACAAGATATTTTGCCAGGGTGGGGCAAAGAGCTGCAGATGGGCAGGGAGAATAAAAAGGAGTGGGAGTGAGTGTCACAGAACATCGAGGCACTGTACTTAGAGGGATAAATGATGATGCAGGAGAGGTGAAACTGAAATACTGCCAAACTTCAGAGTCAGTAACACACACTGGTCACAGTGCTGGGGCTTCATCCGTACTGCCATCAGTCTCCCTAAGCCAAACTGGAAAGTATGTCACGTCCTGTTTGATACTGGGAGGTAACTGGAGTCCTTCAGACTTGCAGGTCACTGTGCATCTCTACACTCCCCTCTAGCACACTAAAAGATGATGTGAAATAATGCAGCCCCCTCTTAGCACACTGCCCAATAATACTCACAGAGCAGCCTGCACTGAACTGCAGAAGAGATGGAGACTTCAGGAGATTGCATGGACACACAGTCCAGATGACTGCCATGGAAACAACTTGGCTAGCTTGGCTCCATCAGGAGGAATACCTGCCCAAGGCCAGCAACCCAGCAGGAATACTGCTCCATGGAAGAGAATAGGAGCCCATTTCCAGATAATTTCTTCCATTCCTCCTGCCAACATCAGCTGTTCCCCTATTGTCAGGCTTTGGCCAGGTGCTTTCCATCAAAATATTCTCACAATCTGCTTTCCATTTTCCCTAGGCCAAAGAAGTTGCAGTTACATAGGAAGATCCTAGAGTAGACAAAATATTGTTAAAGAGCTTCAGAAAGCAATGGAGGTATTTGATTCTGGAGTACTTGATTAAAAAGAAGGTAGGAAAATGTTCAGAAGTATTTAACCTGGCCTTGTAGCAAACAGAGATGAAGAACTCTTAATCAGAGTGTGTTAGGGGAAGTACTACAAGCCACTTCCATTCTCAGTGCCTGTTTTTATCTCTTCTCAACTTTCCAGCCACACTTACCTCAGTGCTTTTAGACATACCTGCTCTGTGTCTACAGCACCTTGCATACAGCTGCTGCCTTACAGTGGTAATAGTGACAAATTCCATTGGCAGACAGTCTACTGGGGAAGTTGGAAAAGATCTGGGACACAAGTGAACTTGTATCAGTACAGGAAAGCAGAGTGGGAAGTCCAGCAGTATTGTTGTAGCCTTGAAAAAAGGGCCTGGCAAAACCCTAGTAGGAAAGCAGCAGCAGATGGGCTTGCACAGAACACCATCCTGTGGACTGGAACCTGGCTGATAGCCCCTAAAACAAAGGTAAAGTAACATAGTAATGATCAGCATGGAGGAGGGAATAGCTGAGTATCCTTCAGGCCAATTCTCAGATTTATTAATGACATAGAGCAAAGGATATCAAACATTTCAGTAGATGATACCAAATTTTCTCCTTTGTCAGCTCAGCAATGAAGACAGGGCCAAGTGAATACTCTCATTTTATGCCTAACACAAGTTCTTGTGCCACAGTTATGGTCACAGCATCCATTCTGTGATGATCACTTCCCTTGTAAGAATGAAATAAACCCCATCCTGCTCAGCATCCAAAAGGAAAAGAGATCAGTCTTCCTAGCAAAGCTGGAGGCAAGCTGGTGTGCGGGGGGTTACCAGAATGCTTGATGTTTGAATCACACTATACTTCATCATGATAAAAAACCAATAAGAAAACAGAAAAGACATGAACACCAGCTATATAAAACAACTACCCATGGGTGCTTTTCAAGACCTGGGAAATTCATAGTAGCTTAGTCTTTTCTTCTTTTATTATTTTTCTTTTTTCTTCTTTTCTTTTTTCCCTGCAGGAAGCGCTAAGAAATGAGGAATGTTTGCCCTGGATGACTTTGCCCTCATATGGAGTGCTGCAGGACAAGGACATGCACAGAACCTGCCTGAAATAACTAATGTCCAAAGCATTCCCAAGGTCATTCCACCCCATGGTATCCAGCTTGGCTGAATCTCAACCAGCCACAGATGAGAATTTCCTTTTACCATCTGAGGACATTTGAACACCACGGCAGTAGCTCCCAGAAAGTAACCATCAGGCTGGTAGCCAGAATCTGTGCAATCAGCACTTTAATTAGTCTGGCTATAAGTCTGTGGTAAACACATACCAGTCACAGAACAGGCTGACACCCTCCAACACCACTTTGGTGGCATTAGAGAAACCAACTAGAAAGAAAAAAAGGAGAAAGGTGGCTTTTCAGCCAAGTAGATGGGAATGTCCCATTAGAAAAGATAGTGAGCTGGCCCTCAGCTGCAATATACAAAGCTCATGAGCAAAAGAGGAGTTTTGTTCACCAATGAGGGAAGGAAGAAGCAGTATTTCTACAGAACACCACAACTGAGGAAGATCTCACTAAATGTAATGGAAATGAAGCAAGCAAAAGCCAAATTGCAGGTTACATGGAAGTACCCCAAGAGAGGATGAAAGCCTTGGGATTATTTAGGCCACTTGAAACTTTCCTGGATAAGGTATCTAATCACACACAGTGAAGAAAAACTTCTGCTCACCACTTGAGGAGGGATGCCAAAAGGACAAATCCATGCTCTCTGTGCAGGAGTGGTTTCCACCAGAACACGACTGGTTAAGCATTCAGCTATCCCAGAGCATTACCCAGTGGTTAGCAATGTAGCCAAGCACAGGCAGAGCAATACTGAGGGCTCCTTGCAGGCTCCCAAAGCAGTATTGGGAAGTTTGGCTCATCATCAGCCCCTGATGTGAGTTCCTTCCTTTGCCCAAGCAGACTGCTGATTAACTAGGAATTAAGCTGGCATGATACAAGAGCTTGTTGATGTCTCTATAAAGCTTCAGCTGATAGACAAAAGTACCTTTCATGTTGTCTATTCTGCTTCATCTTCTGCAAACATGCCTGGTTCTGCCAGACTGTCAGCCAAGCTCCTCCTCATATTGTAGTTTTCTGCCTGTTCTCAGAAGGAGGAGACATGCAGCTTGCTTTGCTCCCTCGCCACACATCCTGTTCACCCATGTGCAGGGTCCCTTTCACACGTGCCCCACAAGTTCCCACTCATGACTTAGACACCTGCACATGTGCTCACACATAAGAATCCCCAGGCTGCCTTCATATGGGCATCCACCACGTGTTTGAGGATACACAGGGAACTTGCATTATCACATAGGCACACACACCTTCTCACCTCACCCTCAGGCATGGTTGTATCCATATAAATGTGTGACACTGCCTTCACCTGCAGAGATACATTCCATCTCCTATTCATTCACCATCAAAGCATTCATAGGAACCACAGCACAGATTCCATATGCAAAACCCATACCCTTTAAACATAAGGCAAATTAATACTCAAACACAAGAAATGCATGCAACATGCTTGCAGAATCTGCAAATACACTGCAAACCTACAGAAAGAAATATTTTTAAGTCATATTCATTTATGTGTGTGCAAAGCAACCTCACTGAGAAATGAATTTCAGACATTTCTGTAAGGGGAAGAGTTGCTCTTTACTAACAATTAAGCTCTTTTTCTCTTTGCAGTTCATCACCAGGGTAGAAACATGGAGCAGTTCTAAACAGCAGATACTTGTTACCATAGTTAACATTAAAAATTCCTCACAAACCAGTTTAAGAGAAAAAAAATCTGCCCTACTCCCTGTGCCCACCACTGCTGCTTATACCACAGCAGTGCCAGGTGAGGGTCAGGAGCCCACAGTGAGCTGCACAGAGGGACCTTATAGCCAGTATCTGAATTCCTTCCCGTGCAGCACGACAGGTGATGACAGTGGTGGGGCCTGCTGTGCCTGGGCGAGCAGTACCTGCTTGCACCCTCTCCCTTCCCCACTGCACAGCTCTGCGCCTCCAGCTTCCCAGCAGACAGCCAGAGCTTTCCCCCCTGGACTCCCCCAGCTCTCACCAGCCTCTGCAGGGGACGGCGCAGATCTGTGTGAGCGCTGACACAGGCAGCTGGGACAGGGTGAAGACATAATAGTCTCTGACACACACATTTACATCATCTACACAATCACTGAGGGGAATTTGAATCCTCACTTGCATAGAAAAATATTTTCCTCTCCCCAAAGGTGCTAGTTCATCACTGATCTTTCCAATGGAAATTTTTCATAGTATATAGTATATATTTGAAAGTATATATTCTTCACCAGTCAGTGATCTGCTAGTAACAGAACAGCTACATGAACTTACTTGTTTCAGAATTATGTCTTGTCTTTTCCCTAACTCTGCCCCCAAGAAGTATGAGGTGCTAAGTCCAAAACTGCTAGCACTTACACAGAAAACACTTCAGTAGATCTGTCTCCAAATCCCTTCAGCAGTCATAAGCTAGCTTCAAACTGTCTATAATTTTTTTCAGAAGAGAAGCAGTGTGTTTAAGGAAAAAGAAAATAATTATGAGGAAAAACTCTGCTGTATTTTTTTTGTTAAAGTGAAGAAATTCAAGTTAACTTTCTTTCACATACCAAAACAAACACATGGGTGCTACTGTTCCAGACTAAGAGAACACCAAATTTAAGTCAAGGATTGCAAATTTTCATATGGTTTTTGGCCATCAGGGCTCATACTAGAGCAAACATGGTCATATTAGAAAAGCATCTAGCAATGCATTCCTGGAGTATTCTCAAAAGCTTCGGGAAAAAGAAGATACTGGCACTAAAATATCCTAACACAGATGTTTAGTAGGAGAAGAGGTAGTAAAAAGAAGTTTAAAGTCCCTATAAGGAATAATCAGAGACTACCAAGGTTTTGATCTGAAAAAGTATCCAAACTGTAAAGGGAAAGGGAAAAGGAATGTTCTTAATATCTCCATCAAATTTTGTCTGACCAAGAATCCTTCACTGATCCTAGGAAAGGGTTTTGAATGTTGATTTCACAGACCACAGAAAAGGGACACGTCTTAAGTGCCAAGATTTCACAAAATATTACTCTCTTGCCTTGCAAGTATTTATTGAGTTCTCATGGTGAAAAGCACTCAGGAGTATAGGCTTTTGGGTAATCTTTCTAATTCTTGACTGCTGCCAAGATAAAAACAAACAGTATCAAGAACCTCAGGTAATCCCTTGATGGAGCCTTTAGGCCCCTGTTTGAAACATCAAACTCTCAAAAAAATATACATGCAAACCTCAAGAGGAAGCATAGAGGGCTGCAGTAGCTCTGTGGGATAAGCAAAGACATCTGTGAGGGAAGAACAAGGGCCAGCTGTGCACTCAGGGAGAACAAGCCAGGGGCCAAGGGCAGCCGCAGCACAGGCACACGGTGGTGGGGCAGGATTGCACAGTGCCTGAGCACAGCAGGCACAGCCAGGAGCTGCCAGCAGGCTCCATCAACAGGGTCAGACAGGACTGGAGAAAACACTGCAACGTGGGCCTAAGACCATGCAAAAGTCACAGCTAATAGACATAACTGGAGGTAAACTGTAAGATGTGTGTAAGGGGGGCAGCCAGGAAACAAGCTACTTACAATGCAAGGTCAAAGTCTATCCAAAGGGCAGGAAAACAGATCCACCTACTGCAGAAACAAAGCAAGGCCCAGATCTGAGCTTAAATAGACTTCCTGAGCTTAAATAGACTTCCTTCTTCTTCTCTGTACCTTCCATCTACTTTTGCCTTTGCTTCTCACCAACAACACAGAAACACCTGTTTTTCCTACTTATCTGCTCCGTGCTAACTTCAAAAACCATTTCTGAAAGGCATCCCATAAAGTTCTCAGATAGGTGCTTTGAAGAAAAATTCTTTCCTAAATGAAGACTTTAGAGCCAAAACTAGTCTGTATCTTTGCCTTCCAAGGTGACACCAGAGTATTTCCTAGCTAAATCATGACATTTCCGTTAAAATAATCTATCTCACCTGCCCCATTTTATTTTTTAAGATAAACTTGCATCTATTCGACTTGTTCGGCTTTAAACAAATGCATTTAAAAAGGAATAGTATAACTGAAAAATAGTTATTAAAAATTAGGTGGTTTTATATTTGTGTGCTTTGGTTTCAGGTTATTCTTCAACACTAACATACAAATTTATGGGATTAGCCAGCTGTAGACTTCTAAGAGAAAAATTACACTCAGAAATGACTAGTGATCCTGTTGTGTGTTTTAAAAGGAGAAAAATGTTTTGATTCATAAAATACAAAATATTCCCATTGCCACTCCCAAACCCTGTATCAGTCATGAGTCAGTTATAGCTTGAGATACAAATAAATTTCCAAACTTTACATCCTTCTCATTTTATTGCTAAGGCTTGAGCTAGGCTTTTCCTCACAACTGTACTAGCTGAAAATACATAAAGCTGAGAACTGCATTTAATCACTTGACTCCAGGAGATGGGACTGAGACAAGCTGCTGTTAAGGTAATCTTGGGGACAGTATTCCAAGAGCTCTCAGGGCAGCTTCTGAAGGTAGCTGGTAGGTAAGGCTGAGGGGCAGCCCTCACATATGCCCTGCAATTAATACAGAAATTCCTCCAGTATTTAATTGACACAAGACTCAGGCTGAGCCTGAGACAAAGTTCTTAAAATCTAGTGACCAAGGGAAATAACAGCATCCAATCCTTGTTCAAAATGCAGCCCCTCAGCTAACAGGAACTCAGTTCATTGTTACCACATGATTCGTTTTTCTGCTGGTTGATGATCATTTCTGCTTGCAAGTCTGATTAATTTTTAAGGGTATCTAGAAGTTGGGGAGCTTGTAGGGTGGGGAAGAGAGAGGGTGATTTCCAGTTTTATTTACATCCAGAGGGATTTACTTCATTAGGAGTTCAAGTGCATTTTCTGAACATGTACCTCTTACAGAAACATCTCAGACTACTCAGCAAAACAAATAGCGAGGACTTGGGCACCTCCAGCCCAGCTGAGGTCAACAGAAACCAGAGAGCCAGTCGAGCTCGACTGACTGACACCAGCAGGACTTGCTCTAAAGCTGCCGCTGCTCTGTGGAGTATCTCAATCAGCTCACAGACAGAAATAAGGAAGAAGAGGGAAAATAAGTGCCTAACTTTGCCTTCTTGTGGGCAGCCCTGAGAAGGCCTCCTGCTCACACCTGCAGCACAGGCAGCTGCCAGGCTGCCAGCAGCACACAGCAGCAAAGGAGGGGGTGGGGGGCAGAGGGACGAGAGCTGGACAGGCCATAGCCCCCATCCCCAATGAAGGGACAGGGCTGGGGATCACCACCCCTGGCCCACCTTCAGCCCTGCCAGAGGCACACCCAAGGAGCACAGCAAGGGGCAGGGGCTGGGACTCCCAAGGCATCACCCCTCCCCGAAAAGGGAAACTGAAATAAAAGGCAGAGGGAGCCTTGTGTGTGTTTTTATTATTATTATTTCTGATTAAAGAGGAATTCATTTCATCTTTGCCTCCTGCCAGGGGCTGAGGTGCCGCCATTGAGGTTAACGGTGCGGAAGAATACAAAAAAATTTCATTGAGGAGGATTATAAAAGTTACTAGCTGGAACATTAACAGAAGAGTAACTTGTAAAAAATGCAATATTACAATATTCACAAGGACGGTAGAGCGTGGTAAAGCTATAAAATTCAACATTAAAATCTTCTACAGCCTAGATAACCTAGTTAACAAACATTGTATTGGAACTACTTTTTTTCCGTGGTGCGAGGTGCGCGGGGCCGGGGGCGGCGGGGCCGGGCCCGGGGCCGGGGCAGAGCCGCTCCGCGCTCCGCTCCCTGGGCGAGCAGCGCATCTGCGCAGGGCACGCACCAAGGCGTGCAGCCGGCGCCGCTCCAGCCCCTGATTCAGCACTGATGAACTTTATGTCATTAGCAAAGCGTGGGAAGTGATTTGTCTCATCCAAACCCGCAAACAGGAAGCATGGATTCGTGTCATTTGTCACCAGCACCTAGTGCCCATACGAATAACAGCCAATATCTTTCCCGGAGCTGATGGAATTCAAGGGGAAAAAAAAAAAAACAACAACAAAAAAACCCCAAACAAAAAAACCCCACCAACCATACCAAAAAAAAACCCAAAAAACCAAAAACCCCTACAAAACCCCAAACAATCAAAGCCCAAACGAACTGGCGAGGATCAGATATTATTATTGCTATTACTATTGCTATTATTACTACTATTATTATTATTATTACTAATATTCTGCTCCTAATAATGGTCTCATGCAAAAACACCGACTTCAAAGATAAACCGATGCCATTCTCCCAAAATCGGCAGAGAGAGTTTGAATCTTCAGAGTCTCCTACATCAGGCGAAACTTATTTCTCTTGCAAGAAGTAGGTACGCATTTCCCCCTGTTGTGAGTTATTTTAATGCTGTTTGTCGCCGCATCCTTCTCCCCCCACCCCGTTCCCTCTGCGTCCTCGCTCCTCTGTTCTGGGGGCTGCGGAGTCGCGAGAAGCAGAGAGTGTGAAAGGGCCGGGAGAGAGGGAGAGGGAGCGAGAATTGCTCTGAGCGACTGCGGAGCGGAATTCAGTTCCCTGGGGAGTTAGCAGACAGTTTGTGGAGATGTTACTCCAGAGTTTCAGACTATGATAAATATGATAATTTGTATAAAATTTGAATGGGTTCTTGTTTTCAGGGAGAATGCCTCCGATGATGAATGTTCATGATTTTCAGATAGATGGCTGATAAAAAGTGTATTGAATTGTTGAAAGCGATTTTAATTTTAATTCTCTACCTGCAGATGTCTGATAATAATAATGTCTCCTAATAAAATAGGAAGGTGTCAGTTTAAGCAGCAGTATTTCGCTTCACTTCATCCTTCCCATCCCCAGACTGTGGCAACATTAACCTCTTCTTATAAAAAGGCACATAAAATTATTATAATTACAGAGTTATTAATTTTAAAAAGAGGGTTAGCAGGATTTTTTATTATTATTAATAGAGCTCGCAGAGAACCCCTGCAAGTAAATCCCCGTGTGAAATGATGGATCCGATTGCTAATTCTATTATTAGGTATTGCCTAGGAATTGCCTTTCGGGTTTTTAATTAGAGTAATTGAAACTGGAAGAGGCGGGGCTGATTATTTTTTATTTTTTCCCTTGTTATTATTTAAAAGTCATTGATAATGTTCCCTGCATTCAGATATCGTCTTCAGAAGGAGACTTACAACAAAGCAACAAAGGGAAAACAGACAGATCCGCGGGTCTGGAGCTTGAAACTCCCAAGCCAGCAGTGTGCGTGTATTAGGTTAATTGGGTTTCGTGGGTCTGGGGGATCTCTGAGGCTGTCCCCAACCCAGTTCTTACTGCCTCTGAGCTGGGCTGATATTTCATGTGTGAGGGAAAAAAAAAAAAAAAAAAAAAAAAAAGAAGAAGAAGAAGAAAAAACCAAACAACAACAACAACTCTGGTAACATGAAATCAATGACCTGGCAGTTACACTCTAATTAGCGCCTCCTGCGAAGCAGCCCAAAGCCAGCCCGGGCAAACCGCACACAGGCACGGCACGCCGGGGAGCGGAGGCGGGCGGGCTGTGGCTCTCCGTGCCGGGGGCAGCCTGGCTCCCGCCCGAGCCTCCCCCGGCGCGTCTCCCACCCGCGGCCGCAGCCGCGCCTCCGGCTCGCCCACGCGCGGCGCGGCGCGGAGCGGAGCGGCTCGGCCCAGGAGCGGGGACCGGCCCCACCAGGCTCCCCGTGGGGTAGCCGCCCAGAAGCCCCCGGCTTCGCTCTCCTTTGCCCGAGCTATTTTTCTCTCGCCCTGAAAAGAGCAGACAATATTGTCCATTCATCAGAAAGGCAGGAATTTGGTGCTTCTGGTTGACTCCGAGACGGGTAATTCAGAGAGAAATGAAAGCTGGATAAATGACTCGGTAGTGTGAATTAGTACGGAGGGTGCAAGCCGCCTGGCAGAGAAGTGCGATTTTATAAACAACGGCATCATCTGGCAAAAGGGTAAAGAACTGCGCAGAGCTCACAGCTTTTCTAAAGCATCACATTGATATTTTATAAATGGAGAAGAGGGGGGGAGAGAGATACGTGTGATATATGTTCATGAGCACAGGCTATGCAAGCACAAGGGAACATTCTCCTTCAGATCCCCACACAGGTGCATCTCACCACGTACTAAATGCTCCCTAGCTGTCTCCAAAAGAAATAGCTATATGCAATAAAACATATATAAATTAAAGTCTCTTCATTTTGATATAAAGATGAGGGTTTGTATCATACATTTCTTATATATTGCTATGTATTCCTCTCCACAGACGAATCTATTTGGGGTATATGTGCGTAGTTGTGAACATAACATATATACTTATAGTTACACAGGGAATCTGAGAGTTGGCAATACGTCTGGCAACGAGAGCACTCGTTATATATATGGTTGCATAAAGGATCGTGTACAGTTACATAAAGTCCCATTAAGACAGTGAATGTCGGTCCGCACCGTTTCGCACACAAAATTACAATTACAAGTTCCTGACTAAAGAGCACGAGGAAATTGTCAGAAGCTGGGGTGGTCCGGTCCCCCGGCCTGGTGCCTGCGACCTCCTTCCCACTGGGGTGCCATCGGACCTAGGAAACCGGAGATGGGAAAAGGTTTTTATTCAGGGCAATTAGAAAGCAGGTACCGCTTCAAAAAATGGATTTATGAAGGGGGAAAGGAGTCGAAATTATTGTTTAAAAATGCGCATAAACGAGTCTAACAAAGTAGGGAAGCAGAAGCATATTGGCGTGTAAGGTATCACACTGGAACTGCTTCCACTTCAGACCTCGGGATTAATCAAAGAAATCGGTGCGGCTGATGAGGAGTTATTCAGCAGCTGAGCTCTGGAAAACTGCATCCCTGCTTTCTTTATACATTTTATTATTTTCAATTGGTTTGAAAAATTAGAAGTGTTTAGAAAAAAGAAATACACATTTCTTCTTCCAGCGGGCTGGAAAGCTTTGATTTTATCCCCCCATCCCCTCTCTCTCATCTTTCCTTCCCTTTCTATTTTTTCTTCCTCTCAAGTTTGTGATGGGTACCGCAGGGAAGGATGCTTTTGAGAAAGAAATTGAAGCACCTTTTTGGAGGGCACTGCTCTCCTTCGCCCCACCCTCAGCATTCCTAACTCCTGTTTTTACCGACAATGCCAGCCTGGAAGCCAGCAGCCCGGGCGTTCTGTAACCTCCGACGCCAGGCAGGGGAAAGACAGATCAGGGCTCTCCCTGACAGTTTCCCTTCATTGTGCTGTTCAACCTCCCCCTGGCTGGGCTCGGCAAGCGCTTCTTTGTCCGCTTAGGAGTGGTCGTGGCAGGGGGAGGCGAGCTCTTCCTCTCTACATGGACATCCGTCCATGCCAAAACTTTCTTAGGAAACTTGGAGGAAGACTCAGCTTCTGACAATCGGGTAGAGATGACAACTGCCAGAGATGCTCGTGGCCATTGGCTTTAACTTTCTCTCCTTTCAAAATCGATGGGAAAACGCCTCTTTTCAGAATGGCCATCTCCTCCATCGAGTACTCTTAAGTGCAAATCTTTAATGCTGAATCAGAACTTCTGTCTCTTGGTCGGTTCGCAGACAAAGTTGACAAGCTCAGGGGATGGTGGGGAGCGAAAGTTACTGACACGAGTGAGTGGGACAAGGCAGGAGTGCCCGCACCCCTCCCTCCGCACTCGCCGGGGGTCACGCCTGGCCCTGTCCAGGCACATGGACCGCTCGGGAAATAATCCCCCGAGTGCGATTCCTATTGATCGCCGGGCGAAGAGCAGCGGATTGCATCTCTCCCCTGACGGTCGGCGACGTGTGACGGTGGAGGGTATAGGGCGGGGAGGGGACTGGGGGGTGGAGGGGGCTGAAGGAGAGAGGGGTAGAGGGAGTTCTTGGGCCAATTTATCAGTTATTAAAGGACCCTTCCTGGACCTACAGAGCTCAGGGGCATTTCTCATCTCAACTCCAAATAGAAAAAAAAATGTAGTCAGCTATCTTTAATCATTGACTCGAGGGCACATTTCACATCATCTCTCAAATCTGCATTTTTTATGAAGTGGCCAAAACGTGTGCTGTGTGCCTAATTTTCTCTCCCTTACAGGCGTTAAGAAGAGTAATGAGAAATCGGCTGGAAATTAACTTGCTTCTGCCCCTGCAGCCTTCTCCCCTCATGAGAGACTGGAACTTTTATCCCCCTCACACACACTTTTATATCAACTGGTTCAGAGCCCGGGGGCTGCCGGGGTTGCGGGGCAAGGGGGGCAGGCGGAGGGAGCTGCCTGCAGCAGAGTTAGGAGACAGACCTGCAAAGTGCCCTTTTCTCTACAGCTCCTAGACCATAACAGAGATTCTTGTCACAAGGACAATGGTTGTGTTCCCGGGAAAAGGTGAAAGGCACACGAGTTATGTCTCCCCTGGATTTTACTCTTCTACTCAGTGCTCCTCTCTCAAACCTACTCCAGCCTCCAAAATACTGAAAACTCAGCGTGTTCAAGAGATCCAGGGAGCAGGGAGGCAGCGGATATAGGAGGATATTTATTTTCTATGCTTTAATATACGGAAACACATTATCATTGTTGTCATTATTGTTCCTCTTATCATTACTAGTGCCTGGAGTGTTGGAGTTTTCCACCGAGGTTTGGAGTTTTCCACCGACGTGGAGACGGCGTGTAAGGACGGGCTATCTGGGAAGGGAGAACCACTGCTTCCTCACTTCTTGCACCTTGAGGTCTATTTTTTTGTTGTTCCCGTAGCCGTTCCCCAACACTCGCCCCCGCGCCCGACAAGAGCAGGGCAGCCCAGCCGTGCCGCCGCTTGCTCCCTCCCCATCCCGGAGAAAGCCGTGCCCGGGGAAAAGCAGGCTCTTCTTTCTTCCCTTCCCTCGACGTGCCGGGGAACTGTTGCTTCTGCCCCGAGGCAGCTGCGAGCCGCTCCTGCTGACAGCCCCGGGAGCCGCCGAGGGTGGCCGGGCTGCAGAGCCGGAGCTGCCGCGTCCCCCACGGCGCGGAGGGGCAGCGCCCGCTGCCCGTCGGCCCCACGGGAGGCGCTTGTTTGGGGGGCAGCTGCTCCGCCTGCTCCGGGGCACTCGCAATGGAAACTGGAAGTGAACCTAAAAAAGAAAAGTGCGGTGGAAAATAATTCTTACAGCTCAAAACAGCGTAAAGCTGAGATTTAGGAGCTCCATAAAATGCCAATGGGGAAATCACCTCGGCACAGGCTGCCATAAATGTTTCAGCTTTTCTGTTCTAATTCTCATGTCTACCAAGTGTTTGACGGCTCTTAAAAACCTCTTTACTCTTTACTTATTTTCCTTTTATCCTTCCCTCTCTTATCCTTTCTCTTCCTCTGCCCCCTCATTCACTTCTTTCCGTCCACAAATACTAGAAAGATGTGGGGTTGTTTTCCTCTTCTCATATTTTTTATTTTCCCCCCATTCTATTCATTTATCCATCCATCCATCCATCCATCCATCCATCCATCCATCCATCCATCCATCCTTCTTTCATCATCAAATTAAACGTTCCCTTCTTTATTCAGATCTTTTTCCCTAATATTGTTAAAGATCAATGCATGTCTCTCTGTCTACCCATTCATCCTGATTTCCATCTTCTCACTTAGTTCCATGCTTCTTTTATTTTCACCTTCTTTTGCACATTGGCACGGGGCGTGCTCTGCTGCCGCAGTCTCTCATGGTTTTTATGTGATCTTCCATTTTTCCTTTCCTTTTCTCCAACTCTGGCAAGGGCGAGCAGAAGCCCCTCACCTACGTGTCCACCTCCCTCATTCCTATCCTAATCCACTCTGGGACTCTCCAGATTCCCCGCCTGTCCAGATTCCCGGGCCCTGCGGACCCAGGCTGTCCCCAAGCACCGGGCGCCCGCAGGCCGTCTGGCTGCCGGGTCCCCTTCCTTGAGATAAAAACTTGTGTTGAAGCACCTGAAGAAGGAATAATAGATTCATAGCGACGTCTCCCCAGCTCTCGGGAGAGCATTGCCACCCTTGCGCCCACAACCCCGCACAGAGGGTGCGGTAGCCCCGACCCCGGGAGACTTCACCGGGTTTTGCCAGCCGCCCCCTCCAACGGGGACCACCAGCCGGGGCCGTAAAACATGCTGGGAAGCATTTTTGAATCTAAACCTCACCAGAGGGCAGCGAGGGATTTACAGTGCCCGGCTCCGGGGCTGGGGCAGCACACCCCGGCTGGGCCGAGGCCGGGGCCCCGCGCCCGGCGCCGCCGATCTGCACTGCCCCCTCTGGCGGGACGCGCGGCCCGGCCGCCCCGCGGGGACCGGCCCGAGGCCGCCCTGCTGCTGGGCCAGGGAAACGGCACCCTCCTCCCGGCTGCCCCCGGCCGCTGCAGGAGCTCCGGCCGGGTCTTGGCGGGGTCCCGGCTTCCCGCAGCCGGCCTGGTTCCGTGCCCCGGGGCGCCACCGGCACGCCCGCTCAGCCCGCTCGTCCCTGCGCCACGTCCCGGTCGGCAACTTCACGCCGAGGGTCCCTGCACCGACGTCGCCTGGCGCAGCTGCCCTGGCTCCATCCCTCCCGCCCACCTCCCACCCGACCCGAAAGGCAGCGAGAGCCCCCGCGGCTGCGTCCCGCGGGCGGCCCGGAGGGTTCCATCCTACGGCAGCCCTAACCCACCGCCCCCAGGCATTCACCCCACCCACCCCAAAGCTGTCGCAAACCCTTTCCCATTCCGCTGCTCTGACACCAGCTCAGCCAGGGGAAAGGCAGCCTGTTCCCGTGCCAGCAGCATCCCTGCAACTTTGGTAACTCAAAGTACTCCTGCTCATCTCACAGCCTCTACGGAACAGGCGAGAGGTTCACTCCTTGTCCTGCTCTTCTCACCTCTCCCTTTGTCCTCCCCCGTTCCGCCATCACCATGAAAAAGCACCAGGTGGTCAGCCCAACACTAAGGCAATCGTGCAGGGCAGAGCGGCAGCGGCACGGACACCCCGCACATTTGAAGTCACCCCGAAACTCTCGGGAAAGGGCTGGATCTGCCCCTGCACGGCTGCCGGCCGGACGAACCGCTGGGAGCGGCCTCCGAGTGCCGAAGATCCCGGCCGGGGTCCAGCCTCGCCTCTGTCCTTGCATCTCCCTTGCCCGTTCCTCCGCAGGTCATCTTTTGAATATCCTCTCCACCCTTCAAAGCACACCCTGCCTCAGAGAAAGGGAGAGGAGACGTTGGACGAAGGGAAACGCGTCCATTTCCTTACAATGCTGTCAAGCCAAACAGCCAAGCAGCCAAGCAATGTGAATTTCCCCCAGCCACTGGAAATCGTCCCTGCTCCCCGTGTCGCTAGTGTCTGCCCTATTACCTGTTGCACCACTTTCTCTCTCGGATTATGGGGAAAGAGCCTGTCAGCTTCCCTTTTGCACACCACAGCCCCGTCAGGAGTTTATTCCTTAGAACACTCGGTCCTGGTTTCCTTTTTGCTAAAAGGTGCAGGCAGCCAGAGCCCAGCCCGCTCTGGGGGGATTTTCCCGAGTGCTGCGAGCGGCCGCGGCCAGGGGGAAGCGGCGGCCGGCGCTGGCTGGGAGCAGGGAGAGCCGCGCTCCCTCTGCCTCCGCATTTCCCTGGGAACTTTCTATTACGGAGTTAACTATTAACTGCAGCAAAGCAGGCAATTTTCTTCGGAATGCGAACTATTTCCTTTATCCAGCAGATAGATGTTTGAGGTGATTGATTAATATGGAAACTGATATTAAAATATGTGTCGTAGAACACTTTCCCCGTAGTCACAGTCTCACGGCTACCGCCGCACGGAGGAACAGGCGTCCCGGGCAAGCAACGCTCCGAGCTGCTGCCGAGGGTTTTCCTGGTTCGCCGAGAAATGTTTTAATTGTGAAATACATGCAGATATAGTTATAACAGCTCTCACTAATACATCTGGACAGTGCTGAGCGAAAGGGCACACTGAAGGCGCACAGCAGGACTCACGCGGGGGGAGAAACGCCGGCGGTCCCGCCACAGAGGGGGAAAGTGTTGAGATAATGCTTGGCGCTCCCCTCGGGAGCAAAGGCGAGGGTGGGCGTCCAAGTTGTCAGCAGGGTAACGAGCAGGTATTCACGTATATAGAGATGGTGTAGAGCCAAACAGGTACGCTATAACCATTCGTGGGGTACCAGTTTGCTGCAAGGGGAGAAACAAGAAATTTTAGCAGAGAAGTCTGTATTTCTAGACTCTCGTTGGACTGTACTTCAGCACAGCTTTAAGGTAGGAAGAGTCGTGTGTCCGTTAAGGTCCCCATAATCGTTCACTCCGTTTATCTGTAGCAGCACCTGCCCTCCTTGGTTAAGGGTCGCAGTCTGACACCGAAGAGGAGTGTTACACACTGGGAAACCGGGAAAAGTCCGGTTCCCGTTTATCCCGGCCCCACCATGTGTTGCTGTTCTCCCTGAGCTAGCCTCGTGCTAATTAACCTGTGCCCCTTTTAATTAAGAGAGGACTGACGCTTTTGGCGGTGCCCCCCGCTCTGCCCGCCGGCGCGCAGCCGCAGGCCGCCCCTGCCGCCCCCCAGGGGCCGAACCCCCGGGCAGCCCCAGCCCGCCCCGAGCCCCCGGGCCGCCCGCCGACCCGCCCCATGGCCCCATGGCCCCGTCGCAGAGGCGGCTGGCATGGGCACCTGCCCTTCTCGGCCCGCTCGGCTCAGTCTCCTGGCGGTATTTTTCGTGCTTTGCCCCCCCCTCCCCCCTTTCCCTTCTCTGCCGATTCACACAAACATTTTATACTCCCAGGGAAGTGGGAATTTTCCAGTCTCTTTTGCTGCTTTTCCCCCTCTTTCCCGGGTTTACCCCTCTCCCCCTTGCTCCCTTCCCTTCTGCTTCCTTGCCCCTCGCCCCCCCGCCGCCGTTTGTTTGTCCCAATGCCCGGCCGATCATCGCGGTGTATGAAGTTCTAACTGGTTTGTGTCAGGCAGCTCTCTCTAAGCAGTCTGGCGTGACGGATTAAACATCAACTAGTTAAATAAAAATTAATATCAACTGCCTCCTAACTTCTAATGTCATGTTGTTTATAACTAATGAACTGATTAGGGGATAAACACATCAGGAAGACATTTCTGCTTCCCTGCTCTTTCGAGAGAGATTTGCAGAATTCAGAGTAAATCTCCCAGAGTCCCTTCTGGGTTTCTCCCACACCAGTCCGGGGAGGGAGGACGGGGATTCCGTGGGGTTTGTTGGGGTAAGGTCGGAGGAATCTGGTGCATGTGTCAGGGTTAGCTGGACTTATTTAAACATCTCACCGAGGAAGCATTTCAGCCCGGCTGTGAGCTGGGCTCGGGCTGCAGGGAGGCGAGGAACCACTCCAGACAGATCCAGCGGCTGCTGCACACCGGGCTGGAGACGGCGTCTGAGGCAAATACTCGTTGCTGCAATTATTGACTTTTGGTGCCCCATTTTAATATTTAAGATGAAACTTTTTTTTTTCTTTGCTTGAAGAGGCAATCGATGATTTTAAAGTGATATGAAGGAAAGCGTTCCCTCCGCCTTCCTTATTTTTACAATTCTCCACTTGTCTGGGACGTGCTTTTCGCTAGTCCGCGTTGTTGACATTTTCCTAAACACTTTAGAAAAAGAAACACATGCACACACATAACCCCCAACAGCCTTATCTTGGAGAGGTCCCAAGCTTTTAAATACTGTTTGCCCAGCACCGCCGGCTCTGACAAGACAATAATAACAGGGGAAGCTTTTTAAAACCAATTTAGCAAATGCAGAAATGTAATTTTAATGAAGAATCGATAGCAGAATGGTTCATTTTTCCTGGGACTCCTTGTTGGAGCTGAGAGAGACTTTCAATCAATGGGGAGATAGAAGGGGGGGAGTAGAAAGAGAGAAAGAAAAATATTCGTTCAGTGATGTCTTTAGCACTGGGAATTTTTCTTCTTTTCTTTAGAGCTTTGTTCTATTTATTATTTATTTATTTTCAGTCGCAAAGCCTTTACCAAAACGTGGTCGGAAGGGCAGGACAAGAGACGAGTGGACAGATAAATGGAAGGATGGATGGATGGATGGATGGATGGATGGATGGATGGATGGATGGATGGATAAATAATCTCTCAGAGGCAAAAAGCTAGGCGCTCACAGAGGTAGACTTCACAGGACTGCCTCTTGTCGCCTCCAAACTAAACGGCGGAATCCCCATCCCCCGCCACCCCAACCGGAGTCTGCCCGGACCCCGAGCTGAGAGCTCCCGGGTGGGCTGCGCCACCATCCAGACCAGTTCCCCGCCCGTCCCCGACGCGCTCCCCCCTCAGCCTGAGCCCACCGCCTCCTTTTCAACTTGGAGGAAGTTCCTCCTCTGTCCCGCGTCCCCCTCTCCCTTGCCAGCCCCTCTCCGAGCACATTTTTATGGTAATAAGACAACAAATTAATCTGCTGTTGCAACAAGACTTCCCTACAGGTAGCCAGCTTGAAGGAGGGGGGCAGGGGGAAGCAGATTCAAAGTCCAGGCGTTGTCCCCCCTCCCGCAGGATCCCCGCGGGACCCCCCCAGCCCCTTTCCTCCCTGGCTGCACAGCCCTGGTAGACTGGAGCAGGTGAGCCCCTCTCCAATTTTATAAGCAGCAGCGCTGCATTTGCTTTGATTGTTATTTATTTTCCCCTCCTTTTAGCCTGTCCCGGCTCAGTAGAGCGGCGTTTCTTTCTCTGTGGCTGGCTATTTTTTTTTTTTTTTTTTTGGTGGTGGTGGTGGTGGTGCTCTGGTGTGTGTGTGTTGTTATCTAAACCGTTTAGTTTTGGGTGGTTGCGCCTAGATCTCGAAAGTCAGCGGGGGAAAGCAAGACACCCAAGCGGGGAGGAGAGAAGCGAAGAAAAGGCCGCGGCGGATCTACTGGCTTGCAGCCGTCCCGGGGAGACGGGCCATTAGGCAGAGGAACCATGGCTCAGAGCTCAGGGAGAGCAGGTAAGGCGGGGGGGGCGCTGAATATTCAGCAGGGAGGGATGAGACCGTCACCCCCAACTCCCTCCTTTGGCAGGAGGCAGCCTGCTTTTGCTCTCCTCTGTGCACATCCTCCTCACCTCGCCAGATCTCCCTCTAACACTTGCTATTTCACCTGAAAAATATCCCTTTTCCTTACGGGTGTCCGCTCCAGCACCCCTTGAAAGGCTGGGTTCCCACCGTGTTTACCGTGGCAGCTTGGCCAGGACCCGCAGCGGAGCCCCCAGACGCGGCGAGAGCCGGGCCGAGCCCCGGTCCCTTCCTTCCCGCCCCGCTCCGACCGCCAGCGGCCCCGGGCGCTTTCGCTCGCCGCCCTCCCGGCGCCCCGGGCAGCCAAGCCAGCCCTCCGCCGGTCTTTGTCTATTTGCCCCGATCCCGGAGGTGTCTCCCGTCCGCAGAAAGTTCAGGGCATTGCTTAAACTCTTCCTCCACCGACTCCCTCCCCACCTCGGGAAACTTTGCACGCCGTGCCGGCTCTGGATGTGCGCTGTCCCCGCCTCGGGCCCCTCGGGCAGCCCAGCGCCTTGCCCGGGCTCTGCGGGGGCGCAGCGCGGGGCGAGGCGGGCGGGGGCTGCCGCTGAGCCCCCCAAACCTGCTCCACCGACGGACGCGTCTCCGGATCGCCCCCGTCTCCCAGTCAGCAATTTTATGATTTGCAAACAAAGCTTCAAACAAACCCCGCCGGAGAGGTTTTCCTCGGCGCTGCCGCTCGCGGTAAAAGCACAATTACGCGGTTTGGTTCCCTCAAATTAGGTATATAAACAGAGCTTTTAATTAAGGGATTTTTTGGGGGAGGGAAAGAGCATAGAGGTTTAAAATACAAACCTCACCGACTGTCAGCACAGAACCGAGCTGTTGCCCCGGCTGCCAGTCGTTTGCTGCAGGGGAGGCTTGGAAAAGAAAGGCTGCGGCGAGCGCTGGGAACCGAGGCTAGGAAGCGGAGCTAACAGCGCTGGTTTTCTTTTGTCATTTCTGATGGAGTCGCAGGGTGAAATATCCCCCATCTAGAGAGGGATTCAAGTGCACAAACAGAGAGACACGTACGGGAGGCAAATAAAAATATTCGCCCTTCAGAAAACCACATTTCTTCAATCGATAGTTTCCCCATATATAAATGTGTCGGCACCACCTCTGTAAATCTCAATTTTAAACACGTTGTGTGTGAATATATATATATGCATATACACGTGCAAGCTTATGTTTTCATAATCGAACCAATTAAATCTATTATATATGCTGTATACTACATATAAATATGACAAAGATTCACCAAACTTGAAAGAAAATTACAAAGGCAACGAAAAGGGCCTCCTAAAAGAAAAGGCCACAGAGGCAGTTTTTTGCTATTCTGCACCGAAAATCTTCTAAGTCAAAACTGGAAAAAACCTTCAGAAAGTTTGCAAACCCCTCTGTTCCTTTTCCCTTCTGTGTTTTTAAAGGATCTGCCGAAGTCCCTTTGCATCTGAGGTTTAAATAGGGAGATCAATAGAAAACAGTTGTAATGATCTAATTAATTATGGCAAAATTAAAAGCGAGTAGAAAATCAATCTCTGATGGTGTTGAAGATGGAATTAAATTGATAGTCCATCTGTTCACCTCCTAGACCGTATAAATATGCAACCCAAGGACGGAGCTAATGGGATCGAGCTGCCTGGAAGACTCTCATTCTCTCTCTCTTCTTTTTACTTCGTTCCTTCCCGAAGTTCACCCCCGTAGCCCCCGTGCTCCCGCTCGCAGCCCTCTGTTCACCCAGAGTTCCCCCTCTCGCTGGAGACACGCAAAACGCTGCTTGTGTCGAGCAACTCAAACCGGCAGCAGCAGCCCGCAAATCTGAGGGTACAAAGTGTGATTGGGAGGAAAAAAAGAAAGCTGAGGAGACAGCGTTCAGTGAGAGCGTGCTCCCTATCGTGCTGTTTTAAATCAAACGGACATGATGATGATGACGATGACAACGGAGTAGTTTGAGGATGTTCTCCTCCTTCTTAGCATCTTATTTACATTGGTCGTGGGTTCAGGAAAGTCAGCCCTTTCTGTAGCCGGATTTCTATAAAATACTGTGTGTGTTCTGTCAGGGAGAGGTGACACATTGAATTAGTTTTGTTTGTCCGGTTTTCCTGACTGCGAAGCTCTAGGAGCAGAGACCCAAAGGGAGGCCCTCGGTGCCGCCCTGTCCTGGCGCTGTCCCCCTTCCCCACACCGGCCCTGTCCTTGCCAGGCCAGCTGTCCCCAAGTGGGCACTGGGCATTCCCGCGCCGGGCTTGTGCTCGGGCTTCTACCCGCCTGCCCACCACGGTGACATTCTGCTGAACGACCAGCGCCACTTGAAAATAAAGGAGAATCGGTGTAATTGCTAAATTAGAGGCATTACTGCATTTGCCAGTTAAAAAAAAAAAATCTAATAAATACCCTCTTTCCCCCATTTCCGCGGTTATTTGTAGGTGTGGAGCATACGCTAACAGCAGGGAGAGCTAGGGCGAGCTGTCAGGCTGGAGGAGTTCCCCCCCATCCCGGCCGCTTTTTTAATTGTGAAAAATTAAAGCTAGGGGCTGCGGTTCCATTGAAAAATAACCAATGAAACCGATGATACTATTGCCCCAGGTTAGAGCTGCGTGGGATGGGACGGTGGGGGAGGGTCGCTTAAATAAGTGTAGCCTAAATATAAATTAAATAAGACGGGGGGTCCCGGGCCCAGATCTAACCGCGTGTGCACACCCCCACTATCGGGGCGAAAATAATTGAACCGTATCTCACCAAGTTGTGTCAATTTAGTTCTGCCAAACCCCGAGAGCCGACGGAGGGAGTGCCGCCGGCTTCGCCTGCCGCCCCCCAGCGCCGCGCCGAGGCTGGAGCCGGTCCCGGAGCCCCGCGCAGGGCCGGAGCGGGGGAGGAGGGAGGGGGGAGGGCGGGTCGGGTCGGGCTCTGCCTGCGGGGACTTCCCTGCCAAAGTTTGCCTTCCCCCTCACACTTCCCATCCGGCCGAAAAAGAGCGCCTCGGGGGCGGGGGGGGGGGGCAGGGGGGGAGCAGCCCGCAGCACCAATCGGATTTATTAATTGATGTATTGAAAAGAAAAGATTGATTGACATCTCCTAATGGAAATTACAGCCTCACTTTCCTGCTGCAACGCTGCCCTCCCGGCTATCCCTTCATAAAGAAACCCTTTAGGCGAAAGGTAGATTTTCATTTAAAAGTGCCCCCAGTCCTCAATTTCACAGATTAGATACATTTTAAACACAGACGCACATATTGCAAATTAGAAGCTAATTTAATTATAAATCAAAACTGGGCATAAATCTGCACTCACCACAAAGGATCCATTTAACAGAATGCAACCACCTCCCCTAACCCTGGAAAAACTGCCTTGCAGAAATAACACTACATATACATTGCCGAAGTTATGGATTGTGCACAGTTTAAAGACATCCACGGGAGATATTCTTCCCCACGCTGGGGGAGGGGTAAAGCCCCATGTGTCAGAAATCAGCCTTTCATATGGTGACAATTTCTCTTTTTCCTAGAGAAAGGAATTCTCCGACAAATAAAAGTTTGCATAGATGTAGAAGGGTTGTAATTCTGAACTTACAGGCTAGGAGGGAGTCAGAAGAGGCAGATTTTTTGAAGTCCAGCAGGTCAGGATCAACAACCACTCTCACACACGCACACGCACGCACACACGCACCCACAGAGCCGGGGTTCGTATTGATTGGTGACGTTTGGTTTGCAAACCTCAGAGAGGAGAGGAAGGAGGAAAGTACCAGGGTCCGAGTGAAGAGAAGGAAAGGCAGGCACCCGGGAACAACGCTCCGCTCTCTGAAAACCTCCCTCCCTCCCTCTCTCCCCTCTGTCCGTCCCTCCATCCCGGTTCCGCCTCGCCCTCTCTCCTCTCTGCGTGCCACTCTCCCCGCGCCCCCAGAGTTGCTCTCTGACTCCTCATCCCGCAGGAGCTGCCCAGATGAGGCAGCCAGGGAAACTGGAGGGATTTGGTGTCGGCCCACAGTTCAGTC